>NC_089752.1:5315500-5318000 GCF_040412425.1 Macrobrachium rosenbergii
GATGTTCAGGTTCGGACGAGATACCACCACTCAGAGTGCAACTGAAACCACATGACGCCTCATTTTTTAAAAGCAAATTTCCACCTTTTCTTTTTTCTTTCTACACAGGTCAATCATTTCTCTTTCAACTATAAAATGAAGTTACATTTTAACTGTGTTACTGAGAATTTTATACCATTATTCATTTTTTAAAAGGAAATTTCCATCCTTTTTCTTTTAGGCTACAAAGGCCAATTGTTTCCCTTTTCTCTATGAAATAAAGTTAAACAGTGTTTTATGATTATATTAATGAGAATTTCAAACCACTACTCTGAGAAAAAGTTCTCATTTTGACATGCAAATTTCCAACTTTTTTTATTTGAGTGAATGGTTTAGCATTTTAAAAAAATATAAATTTAACACACCTTAAAAACATTTCCCACGGTCTTATATTTTTGGTTTTCTGTAAAAGAAAACTATTAAGCCGGCTTTGTCTGTCCGTCCGCACTTTTTCTGTCCGCCCTCAGATCTTAAAAACCACTGAGGCTAGAAGGTTGCAAATTGTTATGTTCATCATCCATCCTCCAATCATCAAACATACCAAACTGCAGCCCTCTAGCCTCAGTAGTTTTTGTTTGATTTAAGGTTAAAGTTACACATAATCGTGCTTCCGGCAACGATATACGATAGGCCACCACCGGGCCGTGGTTTAAGTTTCAGGGGCCGCAGCTCATACAACATTATACCGAGACCAACGAAAGATAGATCTATTTTCGGTGGCCTTGATTATACGCCGTAGCGACTGTACAGGAAACTCGATGGCGACGAAGTTTTTTACTTGTTTATTCGTATTTTCGCTGAAAAATAATCCCCCTCTTTTAAATATAATGATTTGTGTTCTAACTGAGTTTGTAACAATACTGTACTTTTCCAGTTATTTAATTCCTATTCATATTTTTCCAAACCCTCACCTTCTTTTTGTTTCTCTTCCCTCGCCAACTCACTTTTCCTACTTCCAGTTTCCTCCATTATTCCTTCTCCCCTCTCTTTCTGTATTTTTCTTTTGTTTCTCTAAATGTCCTCGAGATTCTCTTCTTCGTCTTCTCACCTCCGCCTCCTTACTTAATCGACTTCGAATTTTCCCTCCTCCTCCTCCTGTTCTTCTTCCTTCTTCTTCTCTTCAGCCTTCATCATCTCGACATTATCACTGTTCTCAACCTTCCCCTTTTCATTCTCGCCTTTCAGCCTCGCTTTTTCCTCACTTTCGAATTCCCCCTTTTCCTCTGCTAACTGCTCTTGTTCCTCATCGCCTTTAAATGAATCACCTTTATATCATCTTATCATCTACTGATATTTCTGCTTTTACTTTTTAGTTTTCCGTAAAAGAAAACTATTATAGTGCCGGCTTTGTCTGTCCGTCCGCATTTTTTCTGTCCGCCCTCAGATCTTAAAAAGTATTGAGGCTAGAGGGCTGAAAATTGGTATGTTGATCATCCACCCTCCAGTCATCAAACATACCAAATTGCGACCCTCTAGGTTATAGCTAGGCAGCCATAATCGTGCTTCTGGCAACGATACAGAATAGGCCACCACCGGGTCGTGGTTAAAGTTTCATGGGCCGCGGCTCATACAGCATTATACCGAGACCACCGAAAGATAGATCTCTTTTCGGTGGCCTTGATTATACGCTGCTGAGCGGCTAAAGAGAAAACTCGATTCCCTACTTTGATCTATTATTCCCTAGTTTCGCATTTTATCAAGGTTTCTCTTCCTTCTTAACCTTTCATTCATCTTTTTTCCCTTCCCAATTACTTTTCTTTATCGCCTGTCTTCTATTTACCTGTCATGCTTTCCTTTACCCAAAAATTTATCATCCCTTTCCAGTCTCTCATTTTCTCCTTCTGTTTCATCCATGATCTGCATCACAAATATAATCTTATTCTCTCTTTCAATTTCTTTTTTATTTAATCTTTTTACTTTTTTACTTCATGCTTTAAGGTACCCTCCCTTATCACTTTACCATCTTCCATCACTCATTACTCGCCTTTTTACCATAATCTCCTTTCATATCTCTTGGTACAGATCTCTCTCTCTCTCTCTCTCTCTCTCTCTCTCTCTCTCTCACACACACAAACACACACTCTCTCCATGCAATTTCCCTTTCTCTTTTTTTTTATATCTGTGTTCTCCCCTCTGTCTTTTATTTTAATATTCACTTTCTTCTCCTTCTTCTACTTATTCCTCTCCTTCTTGGAAGCCCACACAAGGACGGGGATTTATCCCTCAATATCATCAGGCGGTTACGCAGAGATTCCCTGGATTACAAAGCAGGTAAAAACTCCAAGGCAGGTGAAGGATACTGTACAGGTGCTAATGTCATGGGCCACTCTCTCTCTCTCTCTCTCTCTCTCTCTCTCTCTCTCGGTGGATGACAAACTCCACGTTCAGACTTGGCGTCGTCCAGCCCGGCCCGGGCAGCCTCTCAAACCACAGGGCCCTATATATGCATGTATATAGGCAG
>NC_089752.1:5323000-5328000 GCF_040412425.1 Macrobrachium rosenbergii
GGAATTTATTTCTGGTGATAGAAATTCATTTCTTGCTATAATGTGGCTCGGATTCCACAACAAGCTGTAGGTCCCGTTGCTAGGTAACCAACTGGTTCTTAGCCATGTAAAATAAATCTAATCCTTTGGGCCAGCCCTAGGAGAACTGTTAATCAGCTCAGTGGTCTGGTTAAACTAAGGTATACTTACCTTTTTCAAGAGGCGCATTCCAAGTAATGCATTAATACTAAAAATCCGATGTACACTGCGTTTTGTGTGGTCCTAGAGCCAGTTTGAGCCTGCTGATCTGTGGTCACACCACCCCCACCCCCGAGACTGAAATACCCCTGGTTGAGAACCGCTGTATTATAGACTCTGAAGCGGCCCTTATTTCACTTTCATACGCGGAATCCCCCATGTAAAAATACAAATCCCTTTAAACATATTCACCTGTAAACAACAACACACGCGCGTGCGTGCGCGTACGCATGCTCGTAAATAATAAAGTGCGCGCTTATTCCCAAACGTAAACTTTCACGAACTTTAAAGTGGCATCAAAAACAACTTCACGAACTTTAAAAAGGCATCAAAAACAACTTCCAACATTTTCGAGCATTAATATTGTCCTTGTCTTTGTCAGGGATGTTCATTCATGATTAGAGCTGAAGCGATTAACTCATCGCACTGGTGTGTATGTGGAGAGAGAGAGAGAGAGAGAGAGAGGGCAGGATGGGGGAAAGGACTGGCTTTACTTAAAGTTGAGCGGTGCTGAAAAGAAGATTACAATGGAAGAGAGAGAGAGAGAGAGAGAGAGAGAGAGAGAGAGAGAGAGAGAGAGAGAGAGAGAGAGAGAATAAAAATAAAACACACGTGAGTATGTCGGATCGACTTACCTAATCCTGTCAAAAGTTTGCAAGTCTGCACTAAAATAAAAGTTACTTTTGTTATTATTATTATTATTATTATAATTATTATTATTATTATTATTATTATTATTATTATTATTATTACAAGGCAAAACTAAGCAAAATGCTAAAAGACAAAAGAGTCCTGATACAGGAACGGAAACTGAGGAATATAGAATTAACGTGAGAGAAGAAAACGCAAATAAAAATAAAGTAATACATAACACTACACAAAATCATGTGAACAAATATTCATCCCCTGGCTGGTGTCGAGCCTTTAAAGCTACAAGTCTTGCCCGTGGGATATACCCTAGTTACTACTTACCGTAAATGAATTATTAAAGTTTATTTAGTATATATATAAACAGCATATATATATATATATATATATATATATATATATGAATATTGTATAACATATGTATGTATTATATATATATATATATTTATATATATATATATATATATATATATATGTATATGTATATATATATGACACTAGGATGCTAATTGTTTAGATGCATTACTGTGTAAATAATTTAAATGTATTTTTTGGATGGTATAACTAAGATACACAAATACATATTACTCATTTCTACACACAGAAAGAACTTCACATACATATCAGCCAGCAAGAGTATTATTACACATTGTACAGACATCATTATCATCTCATATATAAATAAAAACAGTAGCGATATAAGTTTCAAGAATCTATTTCTTAGCATTTTTTGGGGTAGTGAATTTGCATATTTTAAAAGGAGAAAGAACTTGTTGGTTATACAGCCAGCAAGAGATTAGCTCAGTATTGTATTGCAAAGCGCTCATGAATAATTAAACAGTAGCGAGCAAGTTTCAAGAATCTCTTTCTTAGCGTTATCACAAGGATATATATATAAAATTGCATAACTATATGTTATAACTGTATTCAGATATATAATACACACACATATATATACTATATATATATAGACACACACACACATATATATATATATATATATATATATATATATATATATATATATATATATATATATATATATATTCTTTTTTTCCTGGAGATAGGGTTTCGCAGGAGGTAAGGGCAATGGACTTCTGGTTTCTCAGCAAGCCTTTAGGGGTGACGTTGCTAGCCCTACGCCCTTTCGTTGACACCAGCGAACCCTGGTATTCCCCCCTTTTCTTAACATGTTCGCAACATCTGCCTACTGGGGTTTGTGGGGATGTTGATTCTATTCTTAATGTCTAGCTTTAATGACTGGAGTATCTTTAGCCTCTCTGAGTGGGGCCCATATAACCTTTGATCTTGAACTTTAGGGTGTATCACAATGCGGGTATACCGGGGCTCAACCAGACTTGGGCTGGGTTTCATCCTTTAAAGGAACGTTCGCCTTTCAATTTGTTGTTACTCTTCTTGCTTTTATTTTATTTATTTATTTATTTATTTATTTATTTTTATTTCACTATCAACATTCTACGTATTCACAGTTACAGGATGTCCATTACATGTAATCTGTCTTACTCCTTATCTTTGTTTTTTTAACTCTGCCCTTTCCTTGTATCATCTGAATAATAATAATAATAATAATAATAATAATAATAATAATAATAATAGAGAAGAACCACAAAAGTTATGCATATGTACATATACATAACTGTGGATTTGCTTCACCATTTTAAGACTCGTGCTACTATGAGTATTTTTCAATAATAATAATAATAATAATAATAATAATAATAATAATAATATGACTCGGCTCGAATTTCATACCCTCTATTAAAGGTGATAGTGCGTCCCCTTATTTAAATAATTTACTGTTACGGTGTATACTACTCACGAGCGAAGTAGATACCTCGACAGATTACAGCACAAAATGCAAAGGGTATAATAATAATAATAATAATAATAATAATAATAATAATAATAATAACAATAATAATAATAATACCTTAACTCACACGCGTAAAATGGAACATACATAGTAACTCAATATTAACATAAGTCACAACTGCACTACTACTACTACTACTACTACTACTAATAATAATAATAATAATAATAATAATAATAATAATAATGATCATCATCATCATCATCATCATAATAATAATAATATTAACATTAATAATATAATAACAATAATAATAATATTTATTATTATTATTACATACATTATTATTATTATTATTATTATTATTATTATTGCTAAGAGATTTACAATTTCGTGAAAAACAATCTGTGTAACAAAGAAAAAATCCACAAATATATAGTAAATATATTACTGTGTAAAATAAACAAAGACTTTTGAACACTTGAACGGATTTTTATTACACAGATTTTTATTATTATTATTATTATTATTATTAGTAAGCAACAGCTGCTACACATATCCCGAATCTTTAACATGTGAACAGATTGTTTTAATCGGAAAAACAAGTTGCGTAAAAAGTGTTGCCACTATTATTATCATCAGGATTTGTATAATTATGCTTTTTATTACTGTTATTTCAGTAAGGTTAACTCTTTACAATTACAGTGGTTTTAAAATTTTCAGTTTTAATACTGACAGTAGGTCAGGGAGGAGTAATTAACAGCAAAGAGCATTACAATAAGACTAATAATCAAGAAAATAACAAAATAGTACATTAACATTATTCTTACGAGTCATGAGAGAGAGAGAGAGAGAGAGAGAGAGAGAGAGAGAGAGAGAGAGAGAGAGAGAGAGAGAGAGAGAGAGAGCAATACCTTATTTGAAAAGAAAGTTAGCATGGCCGTTAGAAAGAGAAAGGGAGAAAAAATACATTTACCAAAAACAAAGGAGTGGAAGAAATGCCCTTAGTTGAGAGAGAGAGAGAGAGAGAGAGAGAGAGAGAGAGAGAGAGAGAGAGAGAGAGAGAGAGAGAGAGAGTGTATTACCTTCATTTAAAAGAAAGTTAGCATGGAGGTTAGAAAGAGA
The DNA here is from genome assembly GCF_040412425.1 of Macrobrachium rosenbergii. Classification (NCBI taxonomy): domain Eukaryota; kingdom Metazoa; phylum Arthropoda; class Malacostraca; order Decapoda; family Palaemonidae; genus Macrobrachium; species Macrobrachium rosenbergii. Next base: position 5,326,845 of record NC_089752.1, read on the forward strand.
AAGGGGGAAATAATACATTTATCAAAAAGAAAGTAAGAGAAGAAATGGCCTTAGTTGAGAGAGAGAGAGAGAGAGAGAGAGAGAGAGAGAGAGAGAGAGAGAGAGAGAGAGAGAGAAATAAAATCAGAAGACAACAGCATCGAATCGAGGCAGCTGCATAATTGCAACGGTGTGGTCAACAAAATCCCATTGCTTTTGCAGCGCGTGGGGTAAAGGAGATACTTCATTCAGCCTCTCTCTCTCTCTCTCTCTCTCTCTCTCTCTCTCTCTCTCTCTCTCTCTCGTTTTCATGCGAACTTTCCATACTGTATTCATTTTTTTTATTACCTTAAAACTAATGCTAGGTTCTCAACTGATTTCTTCTCAGTGCAATTTTTATCTTTCTTTTTTTTTCTCTCATTTTCATGTGAAAACACTCTCTCTCTCTCTCTCTCTCTCTAAACTAATGGCATTTTTTCCCTTACTTTCTTTTTGGTAAATGTCTTATTTCCCTTTCTTCTAACGTCCATGCTAAGTTTCTTTTAAATGAAGGTATTACTCTCTCTCTCTATACTAAGGCATTTCTTCCACTTCTTTGTTTTTGGTAAATGTATAATTTCTCCCTTTCTCTTTCTAACCTCCATGCTAACTTTCTTTTAAATGAAGCTAATACTCTCTCTCTCTCTCTCTCTCTCTCTCTCTCTCTCTCTCTCTCTCCACTGCACTCTTCGGTCTAGTCGCATCTGATGGAACCTTGCAAAGAAAGCTACAGGTGATGTTCATTTAAGCTCAAAATGCACACTCCCGCCTTACCTTCCACCTCCAGGGAGCGTTTATTTATGCTCTGGATGTGCCTTCTGGCCGAGCATGACGACAAAGAGAATATATGTCTCTCGTGACAGTATACAATTGAAACATGCTTGCGTTCATCTATGTGATGCGCTAAACGGTTTTATTCGACGCGCGTGGGCGCCGCTTGAACTTCCACTGAAGACAGAAATGAACGAACTCGAGAACCCTTTCTTATTTAAGCTGCAGTTTAAAATCGAGCGCGCAGAAACACACACACATACACACGGACATTCATTTTATACACACACACACATATATGTATATATATACGCCAAACCGTGGGGGCTTTCTGGACTCTCAGCAAAAAATACGCTTGGATGAGGTT
>NC_089752.1:5338000-5345500 GCF_040412425.1 Macrobrachium rosenbergii
CGAATATTGGCAACGATGACGACAAAACACAAATCATTGCAAAAGAATGATTGATGAAAATTATGAGCGAAAAGAACTGAAATATGGAAAAGAGATGCTTATAAAAGATACAAGCCACAAATTATGAAAAGATTAAGCCAAATCAAAAGTCCTTCAAAAGAAGGCATCGTGCTTACCCCATACAGAAATGGGAAAAAAGCACGTTAAAAGAAGAAGAAGAAGAAGAAAAGAAGAAGAAGAAGAAGAAGAAGAAGAAGAAGAAGAAGAAGAAGAAGAAGAAGAAGAAGAAGAAGAAGAAGAAGAATGTATCATATATATAATCCAAAAATGCACAAAAGTAAAAAAAAAAAAACAAGAAAACTAGTTTTAAGAAACAGGAAAACTTGCGTCCCTTATGACACAGTTCTCACAAACGAAGGCTAAAAAAAAATTCTGAACAAAGAAATCTACGAAACAAACTACGCAACGCTACAAACGAAAACAAACATACAAACCAATATGACGAACTCCAACAACGAAATGAAGAGAAAAAAATACAAGACAAAGAAACCAGCTCTGCCAAACGGACACACACACACACACACACACACACACATATACACACACACACACACACACACACATATATATATTATATATATATATATATATATATATATATATATATATATATATATATATGTATATTACTCAACACACAAACATACATACTCAACAAACCAACATACCCACTCAACAAACCAACATACCTACTCAACAAACCACCATACTTACTCAGCAAACCAACACACCTATCCAACAAACCAACATACCCACTCAACAAACATACCTACTCAACAAACTAACATACCCAATCAACAAACCACCATACCTACTCAACAAACCACCATACCTACTCAACAAACCAACATACCCACTCAACAAACATACCTACTCAACAAACTAACATACCCACTCAACAAACCACCATACCTACTCAACAAACCAACATACCCATTTAACAAACCAACATACCCACTCAACAAACCACCATACCTAATCAACAAACTAACATACCCACTCAACAAAACACCATAACTACTCAACAAACCAACATACCCACTCAACAAACCAACATACCTGCTCAACAAACTAACATACCCACTCAACAAACCACCATACCTACTCAACAAACCAACATACTTGCTCAACTAACAAACAAGCTTGCTTAACTAACCAACGTACTTGCTCAACAGACCAAGATATTTCCTCAACAAACTAACTTACCTACTTGACAAACCAACATACCCACTCAACAAAGCAACATACCCACTCAGCAAACCAACATACCTACTCGACAAACCAACATGCCCACTCGACAAACCAACATACCCACTCAACAAACCAACATACCTACTCAACAAACCAACATACCCACTCAACAAACCAACATACCCACTCAACAAACCAACATACCCACCCAACAAACAAAAACCAAAGAAACGCCGATGCAAATGCTCGCCGAACCGGCATGACGTGTTGCTGGTGCAAGTGTCTTTTCCACAAACCCGTCCACACTCGTTTTCAATCTTCTTTTTTTTTTAATCTTTTTTTTCGCTCATTCTGCTTTGTACTTCACACTTTCTCGTTCAGTAACTATCAATTCATTTTTACAGTTACATTAGGTGGTTGGTTCATTCTGCATTGGATGTACGAATGTGCGTGCGCCTGTGCTTGAAGGGTATGTAGTATATATTTGATCCAGTGTAATGGCTCTCTCTCTCTCTCTCTCAATATATATATATATATATATATATATATATATATATATATATATATATATATTCTCTTATCAAATTCATAAGGTATAATTTTTCCAGAATGATGTGATAAGCTTTGTAACCGTCGTATGATTTTATTTATACAAGAGATGTTGTGTAGTGTAAAATGTTATTTGTTGTAATGATAATTATTGAAATCTTTGTAATGTCAGATCTCGTAATAATGAATAACTTAGCAGCGTAATTTAGAATCTTTTGGATAACGCAAGAAAATATACGTATTAATATATACATATAATACGTATATATATGTATATATATATGTATGTATGTATGTATGTATGCATGTATATATTTATATATTTATATATATATATATATATGTATATATATATATATATATATATATATATATATATATATACGTAGGTATAGTCTACACATACACACACTTTGTTAACTAAACGTTATGTTCTCCTTCCATCCATACAATAGATTATTAAACAGAGAGACGTCAAAAGAACTCTAAGCAATATCTATTAGATGAATCTCTCGATAACCAGTTATACTGTGCTATTAAAACTAGTAATATTATACCACCAAAAACTAGTAACGGCAGGAAAAGATCTAAAATGAGATTACAAAAATCATTTGCATTAGCAGTTATGACTTGGACCATCGGCGGATGGCCTCTTGTTTGCCAATTTTTCATAAGTTGCATTTTGACAGAGGTAATAAAACCAGAGATGTTAGGTCGAAAAACATCAGTAATGGTAGGTCATTAGAATGAGTAACTTCGGGTCACGAAAGCAAATAACATTAGGTCATAAAAATGCATAATAATAAGTAATATCCGGTGGTAATGTTAAGTAGTAATGTCAAGTTATTAAGTGATAAAACTTGAAATATTAATTGATTACCTAGTTACTGTAAGTCATATTATTACAACTAGTACATTAGTTCATTAAAGCTAGCGAATTAGGGTCATCAACATAAGTAACACTAGATCATAAAACTCGTCCAGTTAGTTCTCTGGACACCTACCCCTTTTCTCTCCTTTTACTGCCACGATTTGGAACTCACTCCACGCTCCCGTTTTCCCTATTATAACTTCTCATCCTTAAAGAGGCAGGGCTGGTTGGAGCGTTCGGTAGACCAGCCCAACAACAAATGATCTTTGGGCACCGAAACCCAGTAATAGTTAGGCATAAAGAGTCAGTAACTTTGAACAATGAAACATATTAATATTTTGGAATGAAAACTAAATCATATTTGGCCATGAACATCCAGTTTAAAAACAGTAATGTTTGGGCATAAAAATGGGGGTTTCTGCTCATAAAAACTAATTAATGTTTGAGCATAAAGACTCAGAAATAAAGGGCATACAACCCACTAACATTTGGGCATACGTCCCCAATAGTAACAGGAAATGAATACACAGTACCATCTGGAGATAGCACAAAAGTACCCGGCAAAATCTGAAAAGTAAAACCCAGTAATATTTGGGTATATAAAACCCACTAACAATTAGCCTCAAAATCAGCAAGACAAGTAATATCTGCGCATTCAAATCCCGTAATATTTGATATAAAAAATCAGTGATGTTTGGAAATAAAATCGTTTTATTATTTGGATTTAAAAAGTAAGTAATACTGGCCTATTAAACCGAGGAATATTGTGGCATTAGAATCTAATATTTGTATTAAAAAATCCAGTAATATTTGGGCCTAAAAAAGCAGGAATATTTGGATCTTGAAAGCCAGTAATACTTGGCCAATAAAACCCGGTAATATCTGTACTAAAGCCCAGTAATATTTAGCTATTGAAATCTCAGTAATATTTAGCTATATTGAAACCCAGTAATATTTAGCTATTGAAACCCAGTAATATTTAGCTATTGAAACTCATCAATATTTATCCACTGAAACCAGTAATATTTAGTCAATGAAACCCAGTAATGTTTAGCCATTCAAACCCAGTAATAATTAGCCACTGAAACTCAGTAATATTTAGCCATTGAAACAAGTAATATTTAGCCATTGAAACAAGTAATATTTAGCCACTGAAACACAGTAATATTTAGTCAATGAAATACAGTAATATTTAGCCACTGAAACTCAGTAATATTTAGCCATTGAAATACAGTAATATTTAGCCACTGAAACTCAGTAATATTTAGCCATTGAAATATAGTTATATTTGGCCACTGAAATACAGTAATTTTTAGCCACTAAAACTCAGTAATATTTAGCCACTGTAACCCAGTAATATCTAGACTAAAAACAAAGTAATATCTAGCCACGGAAACCCAGTAAAATATGGACTGAAAACCCAGTACAGTAATAATCGAACATTAACAACCAATACAACTAAAGTCATTCAATATGGACAAATATCCCAGTGCAGTAATAAACGAACATTAACAGCAAATAAGATTGCAGTAATACTTAATCAACGAAGCCGTACCCGATGATTATTAGCCAAATCTGGGTCAAGATCAATAACTCTTTCCCTTGCCAGTAAACTGCTTGTCTAAATATTACTTTCACTTCCAGGGACCTACCGATTAAGAGAGAGAGAGAGAGAGAGAGAGAGAGAGAGAGAGAGAAGAGAGAGAGAGAGAGAGAGAGAGAGAAGATTCATTTGTTTATTTAAGATTGTTGATACTGACTTCCAAAACAGAAACTTACCGTACCTAAATAATAGTATTCATAAATGATAAGAGTAGTATGTGTTGGTTCAATTAAAAAAAACAGTTCTTTAGAGAGAGAGAGAGAGAGAGAGAGAGAGAGAGAGAGAGAGAGAGAGAGAGAGAGAGAGAGAGAGAGAAATATTTATTTATTTGTTTACTGAAAACTGTCTATAACATTTACAAATGATAGGAGTATTTGTTAGTTTAATAAATCAACGGCCTTTTTCATTCAGAGAGAGAGAGAGAGAGAGAGAGAGAGAGAGAGAGAGAGAGAGAGAGAGAGAGAGAGAGAGAGAGAGAGAAATATTTATTCATTTGATTACCGAAAACTGTTGATAATAACATTTATAAATGATAAGAGGAGTATTTGTTAGTTTAATAAAACAATAAAACAACTGTCTTTTCTATTCAGAGAGAGAGAGAGAGAGAGAGAGAGAGAGAGAGAGAGAGAGAGAGAGAGAGAGAGAGAGAGAAATATTTATTAATTTGTTTACCAAAACTGTTGATAATATAACATTTATAAATAGTAAGAGGAGTGTTTGTTGGTGTAATAAAATAACTGTTTTTTATTCAGAGAGAGAGAGAGAGAGAGAGAGAGAGAGAGAGAGTGAGAGAGAAATATTTATTCATTTGTTTACTGAAAACTGTTGATAATAACATTTATAAATGATGAGAGGAGTATTTGTTAGTTTAATAAAACACCTGTCTTTTTTTATTCAGAGAGAGAGAGAGAGAGAGAGAGAGAGAGAGAGAGAGAGAGAGAGAGAGAGAGAGAGAGAGAGAGAGAGAGAAAGAGAGATGTATTCATTTGTTTATTGAAAACTGCTGATAAATAACATTCATGATTAGAGGAGTATTTGTAAGTGTAACAGCAACTTTTATTCAGAGAGAGAGAGAGAGAGAGAGAGAGAGAGAGAGAGAGAGAGAGAGAGAGAGAGAGAGAGAGAGAGAGAGAAATATTTATTCATTTGTTTACCAAAACTGTTGATAATATAACATTAATGAATAGTAAGAGGAGTGTTTGTTGGTGTAATAAAATAACTGTTTTTTATTCAGAGAGAGAGAGAGAGAGAGAGAGAGAGAGAGAGAGAGAGAGAAATATTTATTCATTTGTTTACTGAAAACTGTTGATAATAACATTTATACATGATGAGAGGAGTATTTGTTAGTTTAATAAAACACCTGTCTTTTTTATTCATTCAGAGAGAGAGAGAGAGAGAGAGAGAGAGAGAGAGAGAGAGAGAGAGAGAGAGAGAGAGAGATGTATTCATTTGTTTATTGAAAACTGCTGATAATAACATTCATGATTAGAGGAGAATTTGTAAGTGTAACAAAGTAACTTTTTTATTCAGAGAGAGAGAGAGAGAGAGAGAGAGAGAGAGAGAGAGAGAGAGAGAGAGAGAGAGAGAGAAACAATCTGATAAAAGCTTAAGCGAATCGTTTTCTGTGTAAAAGAGGCTCTGGCCACGTGCCATTCGAAAGACACTTTTCTATTTTTTTACTGTAAGCTAAGAAAAATACGTAGAAGGCGCAATACACATAACGTAACATTTCTAATGATATTGTGTAATACACAAACTTAATCTGGCATTCATTTTCACTGAAGATTAAACAATTCACCACAATCAAGAATTTCAAAGTTAATTTCCAAATAGAAATTTTCCGTTTAAGCCCAAAAGAAAGTGATACGATTTATCATTTTTTTACATTTTAATAAACTAATCAGTAATTCTCTTTGAAATTATACAAGAAAACAAAATAACAGAAGTGTTATTATGATGTCAACATTTGCAATATAATTTTTACAAACACACACATATATATATGTATATATATATATATATATATATATATATATATATATATATATATAATATACATATATATATATATATATATATATATATATATATTATATATATATATATATGTATATATATGTATATATAATATACATATATATATATATATATATAACATTATCCTTTCCAAGGCAAAGTCAACAGGAGCTGGACGAAAGTTATCTAAGGATCACTGTGTACATTGGAAACACACAATGTGAATGTTTACATAGCTTTATCAAATTCTGGTGGACCTCTTATACTTCAGGTCAATAATAGGTATTAGTACATATTTAAAAATTTATATTTACACATCAGACACACACCATTCATATATATATATATATATATATATATATATATATATATATATATATATATATATATATATATATTATATATATATATATATTATATATGTGTGCGTGTTTATGTGTATGTGTATGTGTGTGTTTGTAATTCAGGTACTGAGTTAACTACAAGTCTTCGCTGAGAACGAAGACGGGCAAAACAATGAACAATCACGTGACGTGGAATAAAAATATAGATCTATTTTCTCAAACTTACTGAAATGAGAATCGCCAAAACAACAGTCAAAGTCTCGCTCTCGCTCTCTCTGACCTGACACTGAACTGACTGATGATGGTGAGAAAATTTTCTGGGTAAGGCGTTCCGAATTTAAAATATTAGCCGGATAATGAATGTAATAGTGACAGGACAGAAGACTGCAGTGGTATGGCCATGTGATGAGAATGGATGAGGCATACGTAGGGAGGAGAGTGATGCAGATGGAGGTGACTCGTGGGAGAGAAAGAGGAAGGCCGAAGAAGCTAAGAAGGTGGATGGAAGTAGTTAGAGAAGACCTGAGAGACAGACAATAGGCAGAGGACGATGTGTCTGAACGAGCCAGGTGGGGGAGGATAGCTGTCAGAAACATCGACCCCAACTCAGAAGTGGGAAAAGATGCAGAGAAAGAAGAAGAATGAATGTAATAGTGACACTCGATTCGTTTTTCTAGGGAACCAGCCCAACACTGATGAGGAAATGCATAACTTATTGGCGATACATTTACTGCAACGCAGCTTGTAAAAATCTGTTTGTCTCACTATATCAGTATTTACTCACTATACTTAAGTACCATACTGAAACAAACTTGAATAACCTGTTAACAAACGTACTAAGCCAGTATGTCCCTATGTTCCGTAAA
>NC_089752.1:5350500-5355500 GCF_040412425.1 Macrobrachium rosenbergii
AATGTTCCAACTGAGTTAACTGCTGCTTTTGGGAAGTCAACTGGACTCGAGAACAAATATGGAGAGCTATAAGTCTAAGTTCAGATTACCACAACGTGGGCATCACCTTTACACTCTGCGCACACCTTCTGCTCTTACACTCACTGTAATTGTAACTCTGTCTCCTCAGTCTCACTAATTTCTTTCCCTTTTCTCTCCCTTGTATGTGTTTGTTTTTGGTGTCAACCGTGACGTCATGGTTCGCGGTGTGTATGGTAGGGCCATATTCAGACCCCACCTCTCATTGGCTTTGTTTTCATTTCCACAGTTTATTTCACTAATTTTCATTATTCACGGTCTCTTTATTCATCGTTCACTTTCTTACACCTTCTGAACAATGGTCAATGTTTTTTTTTTTTCTTGGTGTTTTATGCATACACTTACAGAGAGGCGCCAAAATCTACTCTTTTAACCTCTTGGCCTCTCCTGATGGCTTCACTGGCGAAAGTTTATTAGTATCAGAACAATACCCTTGCTTTAGACCATTAGTGCTGTATGGGCCCAACGTTCTCTTTCTCTCTCTGAGTCACCTACTGTAAGTTCACGTATCTCTATGTTTTTTTAAGCATCATTAATATGAATACTTTCTAACCATAAAACACACACATTAACATTACACACACACACACATTATACATATATATATATATATATATATATATATATATATATATATATATATATATATATATATATATATATATATATATATATATATATATATATATATATATATATATATATATATATATATATATATATGTGTGTGTGTGTGTGTGTGTGTGTATGTATATGTCTTGTGTAGGGTGCTATTTGCATTAACACTGAGGGAAAAATTTAGAGAGAGAGAGAGAGAGAGAGAGAGAGAGAGAGAGAGAGAGAGAGAGAGAGCATGCACGCACGTTGCAATGAAGCCTTCTGCAACAGCGATGGAAAAGCAAGCACGAGATTTCGTGGCAAAAGCGACGCTATTTACCCGAGGCAATTTTAATCAGTAAATGCAATCTCTCTCTCTCTCTCTCTCTCTCTCTCTCTCTCTCTCTCTCTCTCTCTCTCTGCAACTAGGGAGAGAAACTATTGTTACCAGTCTGCCTACAAGAGGAGTCCTACACGTGCCAGAAGTGGACAAATTCTTTAAAAGAAAAAGAAAGATACTTCAATTTTTTCATATAAAAACGTAATATGAAAAAAAAATTATAGCAATAAAATTCCCAATAATATACTGAAATTTTCCACACATAAAATAAATATTTGATTATGATGATGAAAATATTTGTGTAACCAAGATCATTTCACATTACTCATACGATCAACATCATATGATTAAGAATCATAAAGAATATGGTCGCAAACACCTTTATAAAGATGACGTAACCTGGGCTGCATTCGTGAGATTTAATACATCGTATCAGTAACCCACTTTGCTCTCCAGTTATTCAGTTGCCTTGGTTGCACCTGCAAATATTTCACAATTACTTTGATAAATAAACTGGGAGATAATTCAGAAACTCTCAGCGAAGTAAAAACGAACAAAAATCAATATGAGAAACGTATATATTAATTTTCCATATATGGCGCGCACATAAACTTACTCTGTCCTTAAATTTTAAAAAAATATTAAAATTTCGTATATACAAGGAATAATCTTTAATTTTACGCTGCATCTGCGCTGAAGATGAATACACCTCTCTCTCTCTCTCTCTCTCTCTCTCTCTCTCAATATGTGGGCATCCTACTCCCATTTAACATTAAGATATATCATCAAGGAATTATACTTTCGAATAATACCTCTCTCTCTCTCTCTCTCACGACGTCTAACTCATTGTATCGCAACAATCACAAACTGACCAATGCACATATTCAAGCATAGGTCAGAAGAGAGAGAGAGAGAGAGAGAGAGAGAGAGAGAGAGAGAGAGAGAGAGAGAGAGAGAGGGACAAAGAGGCCTTGCCACCTGTCACTTCAGAGACTCTAATACAAGGCTTCATTTTAATTCGATGTGGCCTCTTGCATTCAGCCCCGATGTCAGGTCCAACATCATTGCTTTCAATAATTGCAATTAATATTATCTAAGTCCACCAGGGGCAGGGCCTCGATGAGGTAATTCTCACCCTCAAAACCACCCGGGAGGGGTGGAACCGATCCTCAGGTAACTCTCTCTCTCTCTCTCTGTGGAAGCCTGCAATGGATTTTCATCCAATCATCAGCGGTTGTAGAATCTGTATTCATGCAAACACACGACAATAAATTATAAAATATCTTGTGACATTTCCGCAGAGGAGAACTGGCGCTTGTTGTACAGCTTAAGTAATAATAATTTCCTTTTTAATCATTCTTATTCTCATTTCAGCTCTTTCTCTCCTCCACTTTCTCCGCCCTTTAGATTCAGTCTAGAAAATTCTCATTTTCATTTCCCTTCGACAATTTGTATGTTTATCACGTATTTTGCTTCCAAGTTCTCCGATTCACTTGCTTGGTAAAAGATCAATTTCTCTTATACTGTTGATTGCCCCGTAGGAAAAATGGGAAAAAGCACGTTAAACGAAGAAGAAGATTGATTTTCAACGTATGTGTTATTCCTCTTATGCAATCATTTCTTTGGGTTGTTTCCTCGTCCTGTGCAGTTAGTTTCCACTTTACCCTCACTCTTTACTGTTGTTTGTCTGTGAAGTTATGCAACTGACTGAAATCAATGCAGCAACATTTGTTCCACATTTGGCAATTATTTCTCATGAATAATTTTCCTCACGATTTATACATAATTTCTCCAGTTCTCCCTCACACTTTGCAATCCCTCCCTCACACTTTGCAATATCTCTCTCACACTTTGCAATTTCTCCCTCGCACTTTGCAATTTCTCCCTCACACTTTGCAATTTCTCCCTCACACTTTGCAATTTCTCTCTCACGCTTTGCAATTTCTACCTCACACCTTCCAAATCATTTTTCGGTGATGCAGTTTTCCCCCTCCGTTTTTCATTCCTCCTTATATCAAGTTTTTGTAAGTCTCCTCACAAGGTCTTATAGTTTCCACGTGCGTCTTATAATAATTTTATCCCCAATTTTCTGGATATTCCACGTCTTATATTTCTTCTCACAATTTTTAGTTTTCTGTAAAAGAAAATTATTGTGCCGGCTTTGTCTGTCCGTCCGCACTTTTTTCTGTCCGCCATCAGATCTTAAGAACAAGCGAGACTAGAGGGCTGCAAAATGGTTTCTTGATCATCCACCCTCCAATCATCAAACATACCAAATTGCAGCCCTCTAGCCTCAGTAGTTTTTTTTATTTAGGTTAAAGTTAGTATGATCGTGCTTCTGGCAACTATATGAGATAGGCCACCACCGGCCCGTGGTTAAAGATTCATGGGTGGGCTTCAGCATTATACCGAGACCACTGAAAAGATAGATCTATTTTTGGTACAAGACTATATTGTTGTAGTGGTTGCACAGAAAACTCAATTGCGCTGAAGAAACTTTGGGGCACTTTTTACTTTTTTTTTTCAAGACTTTTCCACTTCAGGTGAACTAAAAGAGCGTAAGTTTTAGTAAGTAAATTGTCTCTATTTTTTTCGTTATGATCATTTCATTCGTCACTGTAGCCAAAATCTGGAAAGGTGGAATAGAAATAGGAAGAAGATTCCGCAGCACAAAAATAACAATAATGTTGGTAAAATTAACACAACGACAATAACAGCAAATATTTGAAAACTCAGCATCACAAAAAACAAAGTAAAAAATGCGCCGAGGTCTCTTCGGCTCAAATCGAGTTTTCTGTACAGCGTATAATAAGGCCACCGAAAATAGATCTATCTGCAGGTGGTCTCGGTATAATGCTGCATGAGCCGCGGCCCATGAAACTTTAACCACGGCCCGGTAGTGGCCTGTCCTATAGCGTTGCCAGAAGCACGATTGTGGCTAACTTTAACCTTAAATAAAATAAAAACTACTGAGGCTAAAGGGCTGCAATTTGGTATGTTTTCTGGTTGGAGGGTTGATGATCAACATACAAATTTGCAGCCCTCTAGCCTCAGTAGCTTTTAAGATCTGAGGACGGACAAAATAAAGTGCGGACGGACAGACAAAGCCGGCACAACAGTTTTCTTTGACAGAAAACTAAAAAATAAAACCCACAACCCCGACCCTGATCAAAAGGAGCAATCAGTGTTGACACAACCTATAAGCGCTTCGGTTATAAGAAAAGGGAGTTGGCTGAATGAAAACAAAATGTTAAAAATCCCCCCCCAAAAAAAAGTTAAATAAAAAGAGGGAGAAAATAGCAAATTCAAACAATGAGAAATTCAAACAAAGGATCCGATTCCTTTCAAAAAAAAAAACTGAGCCTTTTCAATACGGTCTATATGCAAACCACCTCAAAAAAAGTGCAGAGTCTATACGCTAAAAGAAAAATAAAAAGCGCATCAATATAGCACTTAATTACGACCATGTTTCATTAATCAACTTAATTCCAGGTTCATGATAAGCGGTGGCAGAGTCTCTCTCTCTCTCTCTCTCTCTCTCTCTCTCTCTCTCTCTCTCTCTCTCCTCGGTGAGCGCATATGCGAATGGGAGTTTAATTGAATTATCTTTTAATATAAACACACATGCGGACATGATCACTCACAGGCATAGGGAATATGCGTAAATAACTATATAATGAATATTTGCGCGCGTATGTGCTGTAAGTATGCAAATATATAGGTGATAATATTTATGTAAATATACAGAAATCCCTTTTTACTATATGGGTTTTATGTATGTATGTATGTATGTATGTATGTATGTATGTATGTATGTATGTATGTATGTATGAATGAATTTTATCATATCAGGATTCATACACGTAATTGTTACAACGTCTCTTAATATCCACTTGTTTATTCGAAATAATATATTTTCATATATGTTACCCGAAGGGAAATTTTTTTTTTTTTTTTTTAAATAAGTTCGTCGTCTCATCGGCTC
>NC_089752.1:5358000-5370500 GCF_040412425.1 Macrobrachium rosenbergii
TAATAATAATAATAATAATAATAATAATAATAATAATAATAATAATAATATTGTATCCATAATCATAGGAGCACTAGGCACGATCCCAAGATCCCTGAAAAGGAGCCCGGAAAAACTAGATGCCGAAGTAGCTCCAGGACTCATGCAGAAGAGTGTGCTACTAGAAACAGCGCACATAGTGAGAAAAGTGATGGACTCCTAAGGAGGCAGGATGCGACCCGGAACCCCACCCACACTATAAATACCACCCAGCCCAGGATGACTGTGGTATACCAGAAAAAATTAATAATAATAATGATAATTTTCATTATATTTGTCTTGGTGATAACATTTTTTTTTTAAATTTATAAATAACGCTTGACGCTTGTTGAAGGATGACTGGTTACCAAGGATAACGCAGTCATATATTATAATGACTTTATAGTTACTGAAGACATTTCAACGAGTCATAAATTGTGTGTAGGTGTAGTACTGTATAAGGCTGAGATGGACACACAAAATACAAAATGTAAATGATGAAGATAAATTAAACATCAGTAGTTTATCATTTTAAAAAGCTCTCTTTGTGATGTGTACGCTATTCAGTTAGGGGGCAATGTAAGTATGCACAGCTCTTATCTAGAGCAATAGAAAAACTTATTTCTCTCTCTCTCTCTCTCTCTCTCTCTCTCTCTCTCTCTCTCTCTTATACAAATACAAGAGCTTCGGAACTTGTTTTGTCACTTTTTCGTAAGCTGTAGGGAGCTGGGGATTGGCACGATACACGTACACATCGTTACCGGGGTCTAAGCGATGTCAGGCAGGGCAGCCGATCGAGGCTACGGCCTACCCCAACGCCAAAATCAAAGTCCTTCAAAAAAGAAGGCATCGTGCTTACCACATATAAAAATGGGAAAAGGCACGTTAAAACGAAGAAGAAGAAGAAGATTTCAACAGAGACCTTTCATATTCACAATTGATCCCTAATCCCCCTTATCTGCCGAGAGCAACCAGATTCGCTGGCAGAAGCACCAATGTGCAGTAAATGTTTTACCTCGCTGTCGAACTCCTCAGTTCCAGAGGTCCTTCATCCCTCACACCGCTGGACTGTGGCACAGCCTCCCTTCAGAGGATGTCGTGCAGTTGGAACTTCTTCAGAAGTTCAAGCGAAAATGCAATTGCATTACTGCCTTAATGCTATTCCCCTTGCATTTCAATGCATTTTTATCTATTTGTTAATTTATTAATTTATTTTTTCTTTTTTTTAATAAGTGAGTGGGATCTCTTCTTTCCTGTATTTACCTTCATCTCCTCTTACTTCTTCCTAAAGAACACCATAATATTCTTTGGAAGCTTGAATTTCAAGTCAATGGCCCTTTGTGATTTGTTCCATCAGAATAGTTTCATCTTCTGAATAATAATAATAATAATAATAATAATAATAATAATAATAATAATAATAATAATAATAATAATAATAACAAACTCTGACGGTCAGAAGCGAGCGGTAATCGGCAGCAGATATGGCCCAAAAATCAACAGACATGAAGAGTCAGGTGACCTTTCAAAGCTTAAAGATGAATCTCAAAACTAAGACTCTGTTTAATTTTGGACGCTGATGGAGCCATCCAGATGGCACTGGAATCTTCTTAAGAAGAATCAGTCCGAGTGGTTTCTACTCGATCAATCTTAGGGGAGACATTTTAAACCTGAGACGCTTGAAAATTTGAACGCTGCTGATTTTGGCGATGACGACGGTGCGTCCCACGGGTCAAGTACATATAATGGAAATGTTTTCCTTCAAGTGCCTTTGAGAATGAATGATTAAAAGAATTCTGAATAATAATACACACATAATAATAATAATAATAATAATAATAATACGGGCCAAGTAAATAATGGAAATGTTTTCCTTCAAGTACCTTTGAGAATGAATGATTAAAGGAATTATGAATAATAATAATAATAATAATAATAATAATAATAATAATAATACGGTCCAAGTAAATATAATGGAAATGTTTTCCTTCCAGTACCTTTGAGAATGAATGATTTAAAGGAATTTTGAATAATAATAATAATAATAATAATAATAATAATAATAATACACAATAATAATAATAATAATAATGTTAAATTTTTACTTAATATCAAGCATATATAAAGCTTGCGAGTTGTTTGGTAGTTTTTGCTCCCTGAGACACACAAAAAATGCAGGTAATAATGTGTAATCATTTTAAGTTACATTAATAATAACTCTGTTATTCTGACCGGAAACCTAACGCCTAAACGATCTGAAGACCATTCACAATAAACATACCACAGCATCACTTCAGCTGGAAATTACATGTGATTATTTTCAGCAACAGTAACAATTACTACCATTCCGACCGGAAACATAACGCCTAAAGACTGCTGATAATAAACTTAACGGAGCATCACTTCAAAAGCAGGACCTGTTCATTATCATTTCAGAACAGCAACTACAAAACTAATGTATACCTGAAAACTAAATTTTTTTTAGATGAAATTTCCAACTCGGGGACCGCTGCCGCTACAGCGTATAATCAGAGCCACCAAAAATGGATCTATCTGTTGGTGGTCTCAGTATAATGCTGTATGAGCCGCGGCCCATGAAACTTTAACCACGGTCCGGTGGTGGCCTATCCAATATCGTTGCCAGAAGCAAGATTATGGCTAAATTTAACCTTAAATAAAATAAAAACTACTGAGACTAGAGGGCTGCAATTTGGTATGTTTGATGATTGGAGGGTGGATGATCAACATACCAATTTGCAGCCCTTTAGCCTCAGTAGTTTTTAAAATCTAAGGGCAGACAGAAAAAGTGCGGACGGACAGACAAAGCCGGCACAATAGTTTTCTTTTACCAAGATTTCCTTAGAATTAGTTGCCACTTCGATCAATCTCCTGAGGTCTGTTATAGCACGTGACCTAAATCAATTTGTTTTAAACACGTTCGGACTGGCCTCATTTCTTTATGCCATCCTTATTAATGTCATTTCTGTTCCTTGAAAAAGCCCTCAAAAAAAAAAAAAGAAACCTAAACATGAATGATCTTTGTTTACAAGCAACACCTTCTTCTAAGAAATCAGTGATTAATGGTAATATCACTGAAACACCCATGCCCTCAGCCCAGAATCTGTCACTGTGACGTCACAGATCCTATGACATCACAACTACTTTTTGCATGTGCATATGTATGCATATATATATATATATATATATATATATATATATATATATATATATATATGTATATATATATATATATATATATATATATATATATATATATATATATATATATATATATATATATGTATGTATGTATGTATGTATGTATGTATGTATGTATGTATATATGTGTATATATATGTATGTATGTATGTATATATATATATATATATGTGTAATATATATATATATATATATATGTATATATATACATGTATGTATATATATGTATATATATACATATAAATACATATATATATATACACACAAAAAAACACCAAGCAACAGCTACCTTGTGTCTGGTTCCTTAAGGTCAACCAAGGTTATATTCGGCATGGCATTTCGTGAACTTTCGCAAAATTTGATTTAAGCCGGTCTGTTAATGTAATAGTGATGGTGCAAGTAATTATGGAAGTTAGGTTAGGTAAGTTTATTCTAGGTTAGGTCAGTTTACCAAAGGTTAGCTTTATTACCCTCAGTCACAATACCGAGGCATTCTAGATTTTTATTATTATTATTATTTCAGCTACGAAAATCACCGTTTCACAATGACGTGCAATCGGAAATCAAGCTTTGCATCAGTATTATCCAAAAGCAGAAAGTAACCCTCAAGATTAAAAAGGCTAAAGAAAAAAATATTAAATATTAGATAAAAGCAAGTAAAAAATTGCTCCCAAGTTTCTTCGGCGCAATCGAGTTTTCTGTACAGCGCATAATCAAGGCCACCGAAAATAGATCTATCTTTCTCTTGGTCTCGGTATAATGTTGCATGAGCCGCGCCCCATGAAAACCTCAGCCGGCCGTGGTGGCTCTGTGTTGCGTTGCCAGAAGCACGATTATGGCTTACTTTTAACCTTAACAAATTAAAACCATTGATAGCTAGAGGGCTGCAATTTGGTATGTTTGATGATTAGAGGGTGGATGATCAACATATCAATTTACAGCCCTCTAGCCTCAGTAGTTTTAAGATCTGAGGTTGGACAGAAAAAGTGCGGACAGAAAAAATGCGGACAGAATAAAATGCGGACGGACGGACAGACAAAGCCGGCACAATAGTTTTCTTTTACAGAAAACTAAAAAGTAACATTTTACCTCATCGCATTCATTAAATGCAAATAAAACTAATAAAAAAAAAATACTTCATATGCATATATTTAGTATTAAAAATATCTCCTGATAAATGTGAAAATTTAAAGATAGTTTTGACTATCACATCAACGCTTAGTTTTCAGTGCAATGAATATTTTTTAAAAAGGTGACTTGATGAAAGTTCAAAATATCCCGGCAGACGGAAAAACTCAAACAATAAAAAGCATACCTATCATTTTATCCCATACCACCACTCGTTAGAAAACATCCAAAATATCCCTAAGGACTATGATAATGAAAAAACGCAAGGGTTAAAGGGTCAGACAAAAATTAATTTCCAAAAAGAAATATTTAAAAGCTACATTGTTTTGGCGGTCTATAGCATAAACGGTCACCTTTCTTAGGTACCCAGCACACTGCTTCCTTCCTCCTACAATCGCAGCGGGAGGCCAAAACTTTCTCTCAAAACCATGACCTTGGGGGACACCAACACCCCACCCCTAGCTCCCCAGCTGCCCCCATCCCCTCACACACTGGGGAAGGAGCCTTGGATAAGGCAAGCCACAGGTCTTGGCCTAGATTTGTAGGGATTAAATCACCCGCCTGCCCACCAGTACCACGGGGGCAAACACAAAGCCCTTAACCACCCCCCCCCTCTCTACTGCCTGGGGGTACTCTCACACACAAAAGCAGCCTATAAACATCCTCACCCTAATTTGGTGCGGGAGTCTTCATTACCGTTAGGGAAAGACTTTTTGTGCCTGTAGAAGTTAACCACACTGACCTTTATACCCCGTGTTCCCGGCGGAGGCCCGAAATGAGGCATGCAGTCAGAATTTATAAACGGAACATGTATATTACTTATTATATTTTCTTTATTCTTGTGCATATTTGTTTTCTGTATAGCTCAATAATACTGCGAGATGACAAAGCATACACCTGCAATGAATACAGCCACATATATTTCAAATTATGTATGGCAAACGCACAAACGCGTGTACTTATTGATATATATTGGAAACAGTTATTGTTGTTTACTAACTTCCTGAAGTAATCTATAAATTATCAAGACGTTAACAAGACATACAGCCGGAAGGAAAGCTTAAAAATGAATGACATGGAAAATTACCGGTATCAGAGAGGCAGACACTATCAAGATCCCGGGAAAACAAACAGCGTACAGTACACGTATAGCCAAAGTTAACCTTACAAAACAATCTGAAAAGACGAAATCTTGGTTTTCGCTGAGATCCATTTTCCTAAAAGAGCATTAAATTTTCACACCTTTTTCTATACCGTCTTTAACAATTATCCTTGTCCATCCAAACACTACATAATAATAATAATAATAATAATAATAATAATAATAATAATAATAATAATAATACGGCGTCTGGATGCCGTTTCGTTTGTATTGTAGTCTCTTAATCTCTTCTGTAGGTGCAGGTTAATAATAATAATAATAATAATAATAATAATAATAATAATAATAATAATAATAATAATAAAAATAATAGACTGCTTCTGTTAAAGATTACACACAAGATAAAGGAACGCAGGTACAGGAGGGGAAGATAAATACAATAAAAATAAAATGCATTCGCCTCCATGAGAATCAGACGATCTACTACACTGATAAACATACGTAAGGTTCTTTGCAACGTGCGTTTGGCCCCAAGCTGCAACCCATTTCGTTCCTTTTACTGTACCTCCATTCATATTCTCTTTCCTCAACCTTACTGTCCACCCTCTCCTAAAAATTGATTCATAGTGCAACTGCTTTGAGGGTTTCCTCCTGTTACACCTTTCAAACCTTTTATTGTCAATTTCCGTTTCAGCGCTGAATGACCTCATAGGTCCCAGCGCTTGGCCTTTGGCCTAAAGTCCATATCCAATCCAATCCAGTCCATGCATAACTAGAGTCCTCTTTACGTCCTTCGAAGGGGATTTTCCTCTTGGGGGGAGGGATTACACGTCAATGAGGCTCTCCCCGGCAATCAAACAGGTGGTTTCGCCGTGGTTAATAGTCTGATAAATGGGTCTGTAGTCGGATTGCATAAGGGATTACGTTTGTGAATACTCTCACTACATGTAATACTGCGTTCATTGCGTGTCTAACAAGTGATAACACCATTGCTGCTAAACAATAACAGTAATTACATTACAGATAACGATAACACTAACTGTGTTATTACTAACAATAGCAGTAATTGTATTGCTACTAACACCAGCAGTAATTATATTACTTCTGACGATAACAGTAATTATATTGCTACTAACAGAAAGTGTAATTATATTACTACAACATTAGCAGTAATTACATTACTTCTAACGACAGCAGTAATTATATTACTCCTAACAATAACAGTAATTATATTACTACTAACAATAGCAGTAATTACGTTATTATTTCTAACAATAGCAGTAATTATATTACTCCTAACGATAACACTAATTACATTACTACTAACAATAGTAGTAATTATATTACGCCTAACAATAACAATAATTACATCATTACTAACAATAGCAGTGATTATATAACTACTAACACAATAACAGTAATAATATAACTACTATCAATAACAGTACTTGTCATTAATAATATCCATAATTTATATATATATATATATATATATATATATATATATATATATATATATATATATATATATATATATATATATACATACACACACACACAGATTCTACTTGCCAACTTTCACCAGATATTTATGCAACTTCAATAATCTCAACGCCTTATTAATTTCCGATTCTTCACACTTTTTGGATTCGCTTGTCACTACAACTCCTAAGATTCAAGCGTGGTCAGATGGGTAAACGTGACCTCGTTCTGATACCCTGGGTGCGGTTTCGAATCCTTCTACAGACGTCGATTTTTTTTTTTTTTTTTTTTTCTTCCATTTGGTGAAGAAGCTGAGAACTTAAGCGGGCATTGTGGTTACTGTAATTACATCCATAATGCGTTAGGATCTCGTAGGAACATAAGATTTAGGCCAAAGGCCAAGCACTGGGACCTATGAGGTCATTCAGCGCTGAAACGAAAATTGAGAGTAAAGGAGTTGCACTATGAAATAATTGTTAAGAAATGGTGGATAGCAAGATGGAAGAAAGATAATATGAATGGAGGTACAGTAAATGGAATGAAAGGGTTTGCAGCTAGAGGCCGAAGGGACGCTGCAAAGAACTTGTAGTAATGCCTATAGTGCACCTCGTGAGGTGCACTGACGGCACTAACCCCCTACGGGATGTTACGCCAAGTCACCGCAGCAAATCTAGCAAATAATAATAATAATAATAATAATAATAATAATAATAATAATAATAATTTTCCATCAAGCTTAGGATAGAAGAGTATATATTAGTCTACCAGACCAGCTGTCCCTAACGTACAAAATAAAATAAAATAAAATTGAGTAATACAAAATAAAATAAAATAACAGAAACAAACGATAACAACCTTCGGCCGGTAATGAAGGCATCGCCCTTCAGTATCAAGACCGCACAAACCAGTTATATCCGGTTTCTGCCGACGAACAAAGGAACGAACGCACACCAAACTAAAGTGGGACCAAAGACAGGCGATAAATCTGTACATTCACGTACCATTAAAACCAATGTCAAAGCCATTATTATTGTCGATGTTCTATGAATACCGATATTTTTCTGCGGCGAAAATTGCCAAAATTCAGTCGGGTCACCTTTCTCTGGTACTTTTGCTATGATTCCTAATTCCTAATTATCGGGTCATTCCTATCATTTCCGTTGTTCGTATACTCAAAGTAGATGTTCACGAAAAATTAATTAGCACCAATATTACTATAAGTTGTATTTCAACAGAGGTCTTTCACATTCACAAATGATCCCTGGTCCTCTTTGCCTGCCGAGATTCGCTGAACAGCAACACCAATATGCGGTGCACTGTGGACATTACTTAAGGTTCTTTTCATCGTGCCTTCGGCCCATAGCTGCAACCCCTTTCGTTACTTTTACTGTACCTCCCTTCATATTCTCTTTCCTCCATCTAACTTTCCACCTTCTCCTAACAGTTGATTCAAACCTTTTGCTGTCAATTTAGCGCTGAATGACCTCATAAGTCCCAGTGCTTGGCTTTGGCCTAAATTTTATATTCAGCTCAGTTCAATAACTGAGCCTTCTGTTACTTCTTTCAAATAAGCACCACATTCTTCGGAAGCTCGGATTTCAAGTCAATGGCTCCTTTGATGGGTTTTTTCCATATGACTAGATAGAGTTCGTGTTCTGAAAAAATATATATATATATATATATATATATATATATATATATATATATATATATATATACATATATACACACAACACCAAATATAACAAAAGGAAATCAAATCAACGGAATCATTTTGCAACTCCTGGTTATTAGGCAATGAACAAGGATCAGAAAAAAAAATTAACCAAAAACACAGGTAAAAAAATTTCACGAAAAAAATTTTAGAAAAAGTTATAAACGTTTATAGTTTTATGGCAGTAACATCATAACGCAAATATACCAACAATACCACATTTCAAAATCTGGCAAAATATAGAACGTACGTCTGTAAACATTCTCGTTTGGAATAACATACAAACGTATGAAAGAGGCCCTCGACGAAGTAATCCTCCTGATGTCCTTCAATCTACGTCCAGAAAAATAAAGGGGTAAATGAAAAAATAGTTAAACAGAAGCAGGAAGAGAAATCCAAAGCTGAATAGTAGAGGGAATTAAACCTGTTCGGATATGTAAGTATGGTGATGCCGAACCATAAGGTAAAAATGATCGGATTTTTGTCAGTTTATTTTATTAGTGTCTTTGCACATAACATATATAAAAAGTCCCTTGATTTAAGAATCATTCTTAAAAATTTTGAGTCAAATTTCTGATTTACATTTCACTACCTAGGTTGTTAGAGAGGGGGAAAAAAAAGTATAATATTCACTTGAACATTATCTGCAGCTTAAAAATCTTGTGAGAGAGAGAGAGAGAGAGAGAGAGAGAGAGAAGAGAGAGAGAGAGAGAGAGAAATTTTACCTTACATAAAACGAGAGAGAGAGAGAAGAGAGAGAGAGAGAGAGAGAAAACAATAAAGAGAAGAGAGAGAGAGAGAGAGAGAGAGAGAGAGATTAAATACTTTACCCTGCACAAAACACGGAAAGAGAACGAGAGAGAAATACTTTCCTTACACAAAACAAGGAGAGAGAGAGAGAGAGAGAGAGAGAGAGAGTGAAACTTGACTTGTCTCGCCATCTAATTTAACATTCACCGCCTCTCATAACTTTACATTCAAGCAGTTTCCATGGGCATCGAGCTCGGCGGGTACACATGTACTTATTCACCTGCGACCCCTTTGAACGTCTTATGGTCCGGAGACGAAGAGAAGACAACGGTACAAGTACGAGGATCTGGGAGGCAGTTAAGCGCTTCTTGTCCATCTAGCAGATGGAAATAGATTCCGTGCATTTTACGGTTTGCTGGAACTCGTGTTAATGATTCATAATGCTGTAAGCATGGATATTCTCTCTCTCTCTCTCTCTCTCTCTCTCTCTCTCTCTCTCTCTCCTTGTTTTGTGTAAAGTATATTTATCTTTATTCCTCTTTCCCTCTCCTTCTCTCGGCGTTTTGCGAAAGATAAAGTTTCTCTCTCTCTCTCTCTCTCTCTCTCTCTCTCTCTCTCTCTCTCTCTCTCTCTCTCTCTCTAAATATATATATATATATATATATATATATATATATATATATGTGTGTGTGTGTGTGTACATACATATATACATATATGTACACACACATACATACACACACACACACACACACATATATATATATATATATATATATATATATATATATATATATATATACTGTATATATAAACGGTTCCCCCCTTCAAGTTTATAAGTAGTGAGTCCAGAGAATAAGAAAACAATAGTCTCTGTCTCATTCACTCTAACTCTTTAACTGTTGAGTCAAGGATGAACCGACCTGTGCCTTTCCAAAGCAAAAATAACTTCATTACCCCACACAGAAGGTTCATCAGCAGTGTCGTCCCTTTCAGCCCCTCCACATTTACTGCATCACTCAAAAATGGTCATGGTCTGGGTTAAGTGGAATGAATATTCCAGAACAGAGGATTAACGCGTCATTTTCTTACGTGTCTCGTACGTAACAAGCAATTGGAAGAAGAGCCCCGTAGTGGGGTAGTGGTGTCAGTGCACTTCACGGGGTGCACTGTAGGCATTACCCCACTACGGGGCTCTTCTTCCTATTACTTGTTCCATACGAGACAAGTAAGAAAATGACGCGTTAATCCTCTATTTTGGAATACTAAAGGTTTTTTTGCAGCGTCCCTTCGGCCCCTAGCTGCAACCCCTTTTATTCCTTTTACTATACCTCCAGTCATATCATCTTCTTCCATCTTGCTATTCACCCATCTCATAACAATTATTTCAAAGTGCAACTGCTTTGAGGTTTTACTCCTGTTAAACCTACCTACCCTCAATTTCCTTTCCAGCGCTGAGTTACCTCATAGATCCCAGTGCTTGGCCTTTGGCCTAATATTCCATTCCATTCCAACAGGAAGAAGAGCTAATTCAAATAGATAACGATACCAAAAAGGGATGTCCTATCATTTCTACCAGGACTTCGCGACCTTACGTACCGCAGGAATGATGGAACTAAGAATGCAGACTGGGGAATGAATAAGGATGGGGCGCGACTCCCAATGTAGCAATATCTACGCCTCTTAAATTACGTCAGTTTATAGGAATCATGTCAAAACCGAATTAGAATTGAATTGCATACAGAATTTTTGCCAAAGGCCAAGCACTGGGACCCATGAGGTCATTCAGCGCTGAAACGGAAATTGACAGTAAAAGATTTGAAAGGTGTAACAGGAGGAAAACCTCAAAGCAGTTGCACTATGAATCAATTGTTAGGAGAGGGTAGGTAGCAAGATTGAAGAAAGAGAATATGAAAGGAGGTACAGTAAAAGGAACGAAAGGGTTTGCAGCTGTGGGACAAAGGCACGCTGCAAAGAACCTTAAGCAATGTCCACAGACCGACATTAGAAGGAAAACTCCGAAGCTCAGTGATGCCAAATGAAACAAACCAACAGAAATGAAGAGGCCTGCTTATCTCGAAGGGATCATGGAGGGGGATGAAACAGGACGTGGGAGGGGGGAATGGGGAAGGGGGGTTATGGAGGGAAGTAGGAAAAGAAAGTCGGTTACTAAGTTGGAAAGGACAGACAGGGCAGGTGCCGCTGTGTATGTGGGTACCCAAATGGGGCATGGAGAAGAAAGTCGGCCGGGGAAGGTCAGGAGGGTATCAGCAAGATGTCATTAGATAAAAAAGAAACGGAAAAGACACCAGGTGTCTGTGAGAGAGAGAGAGAGAGAGAGAGAGAGAGAGAGAGAGAGAGAGAGAGAGAGAGGTTCTTACACTCAGATTTAAGAGTGAAATTTCAATTATTTCCTGGAAAAAAGTGTGTGTGTGTGTGTGTTCTTACACGCACACAAAATCTTTCAGAGAGAGAGAGAGAGAGAGAGAGAGAGAGAGAGTTCTTACACTCAGATTTAAGAGTGAAATTTAATTATTTCTGGAAAAAAGTGTGTGTGTGTGTGTTCTTACACACAAAAATCTTTCAGAGAGAGAGAGAGAGAGAGAGAGAGAGAGAGAGAGAGAGAGGTTCTTACATTTAGATTTAAGAGTGGAATTTCAATTATTCCCTGGAGTGTGTGTGTGTGTGTGTGTGTGTGTGTGTGCGTCCGCATACTCAAACAAAATGATGAAATTAAGTTTTCTTGCTTTGAGAGAGAGAGAGAGAGAGAGAGAGAGAGAGAGAGAGAGAGAGAGAGAGAGAGAGCGCTCAAACTCAAGACGTTACTTGAAAAAAAAGAAAAAAAGAAAGGAAAACAGAGCACCTCCACGATGAATCTTCCTCTCTCCTCATAAACCTCGGGACTGGTACCTGGTTTAGGGCTACCGAAGTAAAAGACCGAATTTTCTCTGAAAGATGGAACTCCGTTATTACTATGTAAAGGTTCTTCTTCTTCTTCTTCTTCTTCTTCTTCTTCTCCTTCTTCGTTTTCTTCTTCTTCGTCTTCTTCTTCTTCTCCTTCTCCTTCTTCTTCTTCTTCTCCTTCTT
>NC_089752.1:5380500-5413000 GCF_040412425.1 Macrobrachium rosenbergii
TTTCAAGTCAATGGCCCCTGTGGTGGGCTTGTTCCATATGGATAGGTTTCACCTTCTGAATAATAATAATAATAATAATAATAATAATAATAATAATAATAATAATAATAATAATAATATGGCTCCCTTTCTTCTACATTCTCACTTCACTCCTCCTCCTCCTAATACTACTACTACTACTACTACTAATAATAATAATAATAATAATAATAATACTGATAATAATAATAATACGGCTCCCTTTCTTTCTACATTCTCACTTCACTCCTTCATTACCTTCAATCTGCTCCTATTTCCTCCCCCTCTCCCTCCCTCACTTTCCTCCATTCCATTCCACTCTATCCAGAAGCCCGATTCCAGCCACTTTCCAGGCACTTGTGTGCGGACATACTCACGAACAGCCGTTTACATCGTGATCAAAGGTAGGCGGAAACGCGAGTCGATTCCGACGAGAAAAACAGAAGGAATCTCTCTCTCTCTCTCTCTCTCTCTCTCTCTCTCTCTCTCTCTCTCTCTAGTGCACCTTCCCTGACGAGGTAATTCGTAGAGGTAGAGGATGGAAATATTCTACAGGTCTTATACGTGTGTTTTTTTGTCAGTATTCTATCTATCTATCTATCTATCTATCTATCTATCTTTCTGCCTATCTATTTATCTATCCATCTATTTATCTATCCATCTACTTATCTGTCCATCTATCTATCTATCTATATATCTATCTACAGACAGAGAAGTGGATAAAAAAATGCCATACTTACATTACTGCTTAAAATAACTCGCAGCTACAATAATAATAATAATAATAATAATAATAATAATAATAATAATAATAATAATAATAATAATGATGATGATTAAAAAATGCTCATAGTAACATGAGTCTTAAAATGGAGAAACAAATCCACAGTTATGTAATGTACACATATTTAAAGGTAAAACTGTACAGATTTATCTTTAAATATATGTACATATACATAACTGTGGATTTGTTTTTCAAATAATAATAATAATAATAATAATAATAATAATAATAATAATAATAATAATACTTCTGTCACATTATTAGGGAAAATAAAAACGTGATATTCTTAATGAACGATAAACCCAAGGTAAAACCTGCAAACAAAGAGAGAGAGAGAGAGAGAGAGAGAGAGAGAGAGAGAGAGAGAGAGAGAGACCTTGAATACAAGTAGTCTATTCAATAACGAAGAATACCAATTACTTACGTTCTTGGCTTCAGAATAAATGGAATTATTATTATTATTATTATTATTATTATTATTATTATTATTATTATTATTATTTATTAAATTATTTTATTATTAAATGTTAGGGCTTCTGATGTAACGTGTTAAAATATCAACAATCTGGGAGGAAATATCATAACCAGTGTGAGGTACGAGATGAAGAACAGAGTGAAGAACAAGATGAATAACAGTGAGAAGAACAAGATGGAGAACGGAGTGAAGAAGAATATAAATATCCGAGTGAACAACAAGATGAATAAGAGAGTGAAGGACAAGATGAAGACCGGAGAGAAGAACATGATAAAGAACAGAGCGAAGAACAAGTTAAAGAACAAAATGAAAAACAAGATGATGAACAGAGTGAAGAACAAGGCGAAGAACAAAGTGAAGAACAAGATGAAGACAGAGTGAAGAAAAGAAAAAGAACAAATGAAGAACAGAATGAAGAACAAGATAAAGAACAACATTAAGAACAAGATAAAGAACAGAATGAAGAACAAGATAAAAAACAGTGTGAAGAACAAGATGAGGAACAAGATAAAGAACAAGATGAAGAACAGAATGAAGAACAAGATAAAGAACAGAGTGAAGAACGAGACGAAGAACGGAGTGCAGGCAACAACAAAGAGATAACAAATCTGTCATAACGACAGACACTGGGTTGCAATAATAAATAAGGGAAGCAACGCGCTGTGAATAACAGACGCAGGAGAAATCTATTACCCTCATAAACATGAATGAAAGACGAGAGAGAGAGAGAGAGAGAGAGAGAGAGAGAGAGAGAGAGAGAGAATGCACTAATGAGCAATAATGCCGGAAACAAAGAAAGACGCGGAGGATTCCGGATACCTCCTTATCTCGCGCGTACACAGGCGAGCACGTGGATGACTGTACGCAAGAATGAAATTACCTTGGAGCCGCGTTGACGCGGAAACAAAGCTGATGGCTGTATGTTATTTCGGAACACCCATACAAAACAATACTGCCCTAAAATGGAAGACTGCAGTATCTGCAAAAATACAAAGCTGAGAAAAATGGTAGATAAACCCTTGCCTTGCTATTGATTCTGCAGATGCTGCAAATGGGACCCCCTAAAGAAAGGACTGAAGAATCATTCTGCAACTGCAGTAACTTGTGTATTAGAGTTTCACGAGCGCAATAGGTGGCATATCTCAATTTCTAAAATTTTGCAGATACTGCAGTTTTCCATTTTAGGGCAGAATAACTGTCTTTCACGTCTATACAGAATGTTATCCTTACCATCCACACAAAATGTTGAACTTAAATTCCAAACAAAATGTACACTTTACATTCCGTATCTCGAATGTACACGAACGCTCAAAAGCTTTTCTCTAATGATAAACCTTACCTCGAAATACAACAAGAAAAATATCATAATTAACAATTAAAATAAGAAACAGATCTTAATTAACAATTAAAATAAGAAATATATCACAATTAACAATAAAAATAACCAGAAAAATATCCAGATTAACAATTAAAATCAGAAATATATCCTAATTAACAATAAAAATAACAAGAAAAATATCATAATTAATAATTAAAATAATAAGAAATATAACACAATTAAAAATTAAAATAAAAATACACTGATTAACAATTAAAATAAGAAATATATCCTAATTAACAATTAAAATAATAAGAAAAATATCCTAATTAGCAATTAATCAAATGAAAAGAAAGACAACGAACGCATGAAAATCAACTCAAATAAACCTCGAAAAAACAAAACAACACAAGATCGCCTCACAAAAATAAAATACCTTAAGAGAATAAAAAGATTAATACATATGGGTACATAAACATCCTATGATTGCACAGTAACAAAAACAAACAAACAAACAAACAAGTAAATAATGCGCCGAAGTGTCTTCAGCGCAATCGAGTTGTCTGTATAGCAGCTACAGCGTATAATCAATGCCACCGAAAATAGATCTATCTTTCGGTGGTCTCGGTATAATGCTGTATGAGCCGCGACTCATGAAACTTTAACCACGGCCCGGTGGTGGCCTATCTATATCGTTGCCAGAAGCACGATCATGCCTAATTTTAACCTTAAATAAAATGAAAACTAGTGAGCCTAGAGGGCTGCAATTTGGTATGCTTGATGATTGGAGGGTGGATGATAAAGATACCAATTTGCAGCCCTCTAGCCTCAGCAGTTTTTAAGATGTGAGGGCGGACAAAGTGCGGACGGACAGACAAAGCCGGCGCAATAGTTTTCTTTTACAGAAAACTAAAAATCATCCAACAAAAGAAAAAAAAAGCGAAAGGAGGAGCCGGGGGGGGGGGGGAAGGGGCTGAGAGGAACCTCTTTTAAATTCGGAGCCAAATCAAAATCTAATCAGCTCTGCCCTGGCTACACCCTCCCCACCCACCCACCCCCGCCAAGTCCCAACCCACACAAGATTTCAGAAAGTCAACCGAAGAGTTTTTGAGACGCCCTGTAAACACGGAGAGACAAAAACACTCACACACACACAGCGAAGTGCATAACCTTCGTTCAGCTTCGTTGGTGAGGGCAAATATTAGCAACAAACCCGAAGACAAACACGCAGAGAAACAAACGCCCACCTCGCGCGTTTGTTTGTTTGATCCTCTGTGATATTAACGACAACTATTAATTGCCAACATCGCAATTATTGTGCCACTCCAATATATGTTGCGTCGATAATGCACGATGTGCAATGGAATCGAGTACTATATATATTTATGAATATATATGTAAACATCTATATATATATATATATATATATATATATATATATATATATATATATATATATATATATATATAATATATATATATATATATAATATATATATATATATATATATATATATATATATATATATATATATATATATATATATACAGTATATAAACATATATACATATATAAACATAAATATATATATATATATATATATATATATATATATATATATACATATATATATATATATATATATATATATATATATATATATATATATAGAGAGAGAGAGAGAGAGAGAGAGAGAGAGAGAGAGAGCTCTCAGCTAGCACGCTGTTGGCCCATTCGACTCTCCTGACCGGCCAATGAAGAATTATTAGAGGATTTTATATCTGGTAACAGAAATTCATTTCTCGTCATAATGTGATTCGGATTCCACAATAAGCTGTAGGTCCCGTTCCTAGGTACCCAGTTGGTTCTCAGCCACGTAAAATAATTCTAATCCTTCGGGCCAGCCCTAGGAGAGCTGTCAATCAGCTCAGTGGTCTGGTTAAACTAAGATATATTTAATTTATATATAATATACATATATATATGTATATATATATATATATATATATATATATATATATATATATATATATATATATATATATATATATAATAAATTATATGAACCGAGTTCACCTCTAAGATTTAAACAAAAATTTAATAATAATAATAATAATAATAATGTTAAGGGATTCATAATCTCGTGAAAAACAATGTGTAATAAAAATCCACAATTACATAATAAATACATTACTATGTAAAATAAATAAATAAAAATAAATAATAAAAATAATAATAATAATAATAATAACAATAATAATCGGCAAAATCAATAAAATGTGATACAGACACACTGGGCTGCAAATAACACAGCGAGCGAGATATCAGGCCTTGACAAAGGCACGCCTGACAGCGAACGCTGCTAAGCCGAGAGAGTACAAATACCACAGTTTGTAAGCGAGAGAGAAAAACAACTCGGGTGTTGACGTAATGCTAATGACGTCTGTCTGGTAACGATAGCACATTTCACAACCCACGCTTATGCTCCGTGGATAAATGCAACCGTTCTTTACATTGTCTAGCTTTGGAATTCTCTCCCGGGCTTTTCGTTTCCATGAATCTGTCGTTTCCGTTGTAGGCCGAACACGTTCACATTTCCCGTTATATATATATATATATATATATATATATATATATATATATATATATATATATATATATATATATATATATATATATATATATATATATATATATATATATGTGTGTGTGTGTGTGTGTGTGTGTGTATGTGTATACACATATTATTCTCAAAACATAAATATAACATATATTCAATTCCCCTTCGCAATCTTGAAATTTAGTTTATACCTAGCCTATACAGATTATACTAAATATAAGCTGTTCTTCAACTATATTAGTAATCTTGATCTTAATATTCAGAGCCTATTCAGAATAATCGAATTTAATATATCTTTGAGCCAAATTACTAAAAATACTCAGATTAATCTATTTTATTCAGTTACTGGTCTATGTTTAAAATACTTAAATTTACCCTATTATTAATCTTCGCCGACGATTTCGAAATTCAGCCTAAGTTCGTAGTTTCTGCAAAAGTACAGTGAGGATATTACAGTAAATAAGTTTTATACACTTCAAATACATCTGATTCTAAGTTCAGATATGCCAGCGTAGTTGAAAACTAACTTGGTCGTCTAGACTAATGGTGATTCATTATTACTGCCTGATCAGCTCTGTTTTGCCAATGGATTACTCTAACTGCTTGTTGCTTAGAATGCTGTTTTACAGAGCACCAATGAATGTATACACTGGTAAATTATTATTAGCAACAGCAGCAGATGAACGTAAAATGAATGCATTAGCAACAATGAAAAAAAAAGGAATGACGTCATTGACCCACTTTAACCTCACCGTTAGTGCTACAACAGAGTGATGTAGTTGAATGACTCACGAAGATTTTGATACAGTCTTGGACCAAAATAGAACTTGAGTGAGGCGTGGATGGGAAAACATGAACACAAAGAGAGAGAGAGAGAGAGAGAGAGAGAGAGAGAGAGAGAGAGAGAGAGAGAGAGGTTGCTGCTACCTGTGGTGCTGTAAGTGTGAAGATAAAATACTACCTGCTACTGTTATCTAACAAAGCCCGTTTCTTGTTTGCTTATCCAATGATACAATGATTGGTTTTATTTGTACCAGAAGCAAGTGGTATTCCAGCCGTTCCCATGTGGAGTCAAGTAATCCAGGTACAATTCCAAAGAAGATTTTTATTAGTCCAATAAACTGAAACGAAGTCAGTGTAAGCTTTGTCGCGCCGTCCTATCCTCCCCTCCCCTCCCCCCCAACCCGAGGGTGGGGCTTGAGAGATCTCGAAAGAGAAGAAATGGCGGGAGAGGAAGTCAGTTGGGGGTGAGAGGGACAGAAGAAATGGAAAGGAGGGGGGATGATTGTGGGGGCGAGGGGGAGAGCAGACGGAGGGCATAATCTGGCAAGTTCCTGAGGGATTGTTCTCAACTGCATATCTATTGTTAGGTGCACTTTTTTCTCCTTGCTTTCCCTTCAACGGCAGGCTCGCACGAGTTGGTTCGTTCGTCCGTGCATGCGTGAGCGGTATGTTGCCAACAGATGAATGAGAGAAAGAGGAGAAGAGGACGAGGATGGTTTTTCAGGTTCCGTCGCTCGTCTTCACGTGATGCAAAAGACAAAGAACGATCCCCAGACAACGCAGTGTTGATTCTTTAACTCTTCCATCACCAGCAACAACACCGAGAGAGAGAGAGAGAGAGAGAGAGAGAGAGAAATGACGAAATAAGCAATCACTGAAGTACCCAGATACTTATCAACTAGAGGCCAGAGAATGAGGTTCCTTGGAGCAATATTATACGTTATCAAAGCTAAGCTGCGTTATCACTTAAGATTCATGTCCGAAGTCAACTGGTTGTTTTCCCTGGCGGTGCCAAGAAAAACTTTAAATATATACCGTTAATCTGAATTTAAACACAAAGGAAATTCCAATTACGAAAAATCAACCGCCACGCCTCTGAAGACTTAACCGGAAAAGGTATAAAAAACTAGTCATATAACATCAATAAAATCTAAATCGATCAACTTTGACTCCTGCTACAATAAATCATCGACATAATAATAAAAAATGGTAATCATTGTATCGAATGACACCAAGACATACTCGACCCATTATAGCAAACTCATTTATCACATCCATCAAGTAAAAGACATCAAGGAGTTTTAGGGAACTTGAACTGATGAAATGTGGGGCGGTTTTTTTTTTTATTACTAATCTGACGTCAACACGCGCAGCTATGGTCTTGCCATATATACGTAGTTTAACATTTCTGTTATACATTAACGTCATTGACGATATTAAAAAATATGACCGTTATGACATGCTCACTTTTCCCAGTAAACACGACCAACGTGCTTTAATAACAAAGACTAAAACATTAGGAAAATCACAAATGAACGAATACACTCGAAGAGTAAACTTCGCCAGCCGACATCCCGCGCGGTTCTGAGAAAGTTTGGCGGATCAGTTGCTGTAAATGATTTTCGCTCGTTTCATTTCATAACATTTCCCTCTCGCTGGAAATAAGACCAAGCTGCCGTTCTGAACCCTTTCATGAGCCAGGTACGATTTCAGATAACGTAAAACGCGCATTAGAAGAAGAAATCGGTGACATTTCGAAGATATGGCAAGAGCGAGCTGAGGCGCCACATAGTCACTTTCTCTTGTTGTCACGGTCACATATGCGTAACCAAGGCGCTGTGGTCACGCAACCCGGCGCTTGTTCACCCCCACGCTTACCTTCACTTCGGAGGCGACTGACGCACGTACGCGCTATACGCTTTTCCGGCACTTCTCGGAACAAGAGGAAATAAATGAGCGATGGAAAAGGAATG
Organism: Macrobrachium rosenbergii; assembly: GCF_040412425.1. Taxonomy (NCBI): domain Eukaryota; kingdom Metazoa; phylum Arthropoda; class Malacostraca; order Decapoda; family Palaemonidae; genus Macrobrachium; species Macrobrachium rosenbergii. Next base: position 5,388,473 of record NC_089752.1, read on the forward strand.
AACGCGCAGCAGCAGCCCATGCACCAACAAATACATCGAGGTGAATACGGGTAAAGACGACGTGAGACTATTAATCAAACCTTTCAGATGTGACGTCCATATCAACCAACATTCTTGATACGGCGTCACAAGTCAGGGAAACCTGTTTAAGGCGGTCCTCGATTCACTGCCAGCAAACAAACAAAGAAACAAACATCTCAAGAAGTTACATAAATTGGGATTAGACTCTTGAACATAACGTGGAGAAGTCATTTTAGACCGTGTGTGCAGACTTATGCATACGCCTATAAGAAATGTTTTACACACGTGAACACAATTATGAGTTCAGAATAACAAATGAGGACATAACAGAGAAGAAACAATCAAAGAATGAGAGAGAGAGAGAGAGAGAGAGAGAGGAGAGAGAGAGAGAGAGGAGGTTGATTTCCACTAGTACTTTCGCTTCTTGTTGATATATACCAACGTGGGTGACGTGCGGTTCTGCATAAAAACGAGATCCTACACAACACACGCGCACCGCATTGCGCGAGCGCGCACGCACACCCGCTAACAAACAAACACATACACACACACACGCACACACGAGAATACTTAAAAGGTAAGACTCGAATTAAAGTTCAGTGCTTGACATTAAGAATTCTATATATACACACAGTTTGAATACACGAGTACATATGAATTATATACACATATAAAATAATAATTAAAACATACAAGTGGATGAAAGGCGTACAAAAAGACATTCACAATAAATAAGCAAACAAGAATATTTCACACATATGTATGAAAATGTGAAAATAAATATATATGTGGTAGTTAAACTGGATAAATAAAAATGGATGTATGTACGTATGTTAACTTGCACTACAACAGAATGTTGGATATACAAATACGCACGGAGTATATCTCAATGTAAGAATGCATTATACATATGTATCCAACTACGCTTTTCAGTGCATAACCCTTATTCATTGAAATAATAAAAATATTAACTAATAAATCATTTGAAACCGTGGCGAAATAATAAATAGTGAAATCTGGCTGACACTTTTGACCTTAAACGCTAACTACGGGGAGAGAGAGAGAGAGAGAGCAGGGTTATTATTATCATCATTTTTACATAAATGACCAAATATCTGAATGAAACAGGTTTAAAAGGTAAATGGTTTGCAAAGCAAGCTTTCAAAAAACTGAAGAACTGAAGAAAAAGTTAATAATAATAATAATAATAATAATACGTCCTACCAACTGGTTTTGATACAAAACGATAAAAAAAATGCGTTTAAAAGAGGCATCACAAAATGAAAGTTGAAGATAATGCTACAATTAAAAGGAAAATTTTACTTAAAGACAACACTGATCTCTACAGTCACATGAAAATAAGGATGTTTTACAGAAAAAAAGTTTTTTTTACAGAAATAAGGATGTTTTACAGAAAAACGATGTTTTACAGAAATAAAGATTTTTACAGAAAAAAAGATGTTTTACAGAAAAATGAATGTTTTAAAGTAAAAACGTTGTTTTACAGAAAAAAGGTTTTATGGAAAAAAAAAGACGTTTTACAGAAAATAAGATGTTTTACAAATAAAAGGTGTTTTACAGAAAAAGAGATGTGTTACACAGAAAAAAGACGTTTTACAGAAAAATGGATGTTTTATAGTAAAAAAAAATTTTGTTTTACAGAAAAAAAATGTATTACGGAAAAAGAGATGTTTTATTGAAGAAAGATGTTTTACAGAAAAAAAAATGTTTTACGGAAAAAAGATGTTTTACAGAAGAAAAAAAGACGTTTTACAGAAAAAAGATGTTCTACAGAAATAAAGATGCTTTACAGAGATAAGGATGTTTTACAGAAAAAATATGTTTTATTGAAAAAAAATGTTTTATAGAAAAAATGTTTTGCAGAAAAAAGTTTTACAGAAAAAAAGATATTTTACAGAAATAAAGATGCTTTACAGAAATAAGGCTTTTACAGAAAAAAAGAGGTTTTACAGTAAAAAAGATGTTTTACAGAAATTTTTTTTACAGAAATAAGGACGTTTTACAAAAATACGGACATTTTATGGAAAAAAATTTTTACAGAAACAAGGGCATTTTACGGAAAAAAAAAGTTTTACAGAAATAAGGATGTTTTACAGAAAAATTATGTTTTAACAGAAATAAGGACTTTTACAGAAATAAAGACGTTTTACAGAAAAAATGTTTTACAGAAAATAAGGACGTTTTACAGAGAAAAGATGTTTTACAGAAAAAAAGATGTTTTACACATAAAAAGAAAAAAACTTGAGTTACTGGCAAATGTCAAAATACCCCACAACTGAAAGCAAAAATAGCATACCCGAGTTCAGGCCACAGCAAAATAATAATAATAATAATAATAATAATAATAATAATAATAATAATAATAATAATAATAAATAAACAAATAAAATACAATAATAATCCTAACTCACTGAGTTAGAGGCAAAAGAAAAAATATATAAGAATGAAAAAATCATTGTTAAACTGTAAACTCCTAGAGTTCAAATCATTCAACAGATGAAAAGAATCACAGGAAAAAAAATTTTAAAGTTAAAGATAAACTCAGAAATAATTCCTACTTAATGGCAAATCTCCCAGACTCCCAGAGTTGCGAGACAGATAATTGAAAAGAAAATAACCCTAGTTAAAGAAAAAAAAAAAAAAAAAAGACACGACCTAGATGAACACAGCCACAAGCAAATAATTAGAAAGCGCTTCGGAGGAACATCTTCCCATCCAACGTTTACGGAGCCAAGTATATATATCGTCTTTGGCAACTCCTCCTCTTTCTCCCGTTCTTCTTCTTCTTCTTCTTCTTCTTCTTCTTCTTCTTCTTCTTCTTCTTCTTCCTGGATCAGAACTTTTAACTTTACACCGACAATAATACGCCAAAGTTCCCAACAACAAAAATCATACGAAAAGTTAGGTCCAATATTCTATACGATAAAAAAAAAAAAGTTTGGAACACTTTTAGGAGAAAAAAAATAAACTAAGAAGATTGGAACTATAATTGAATCATAGTTCGTAAGAATGGATTAAAAAAAAAAAGCCTGATAAAAAAAAAAAAGAGAGGGGAAAGAGTTGTCGACATCCCTAAAGAGAGTCTTTGAAAAATGCGACTAAGGAAAAAAGAAAAAAGTAAAAAAAAAAAAATAGTATTCTCAAAAAGTCGGAAAATACGCCTGGGAGAAACTTAGGACACTTGTCATGACGGAGCGTTCTCCACTTCCTCTTCTTCTTCTTCTTCTTCTTCTTCTTCTTCTTCTTCTTCTTCTTCTTCTTATTTCGTTATTGCCACAAAAAGCAACTTTTGGTCAAACTTTCTTCTCTTCAAGAGTGAAATCGCTTTTCCGTCGAGAAGTTTACGTTCGGCAAAGCAGCAGTCTGCCTCCAACCTTCGCTCAGTTCGCCTCTAACTACTGCAGAACAATCATAACAAGATAACTCACCCCAATAAATGAAGGTGAATCCCTCCCCTCCGATATCCGGATCACCCGAGAGGGACCCCCCCCCCTCACCCCTACCCCCTCCCGCTAACCCTTTCAAACAATTCCCCGAGATCATAATGTGGCAACACTGCTCCAAAGTTATGCCCAGACTTTGGATAAAGTTATCCACCTTTGGCCCCATTCCCCTCGCCAAGACAGATCCCCTCCCCTCACTCTGTCCCTCCCCCAACCCCACCTCCCACCGAGACCAGCCCAGGGCAATAACACCCATTGCCTCCTACTCAGCAGTGTTGCCATAATGCGATCAAGCCGAAACAATTTAAACTTTAAATATCGCGACGGTACCAACTGGGTCCGAAGGGGGCTTTCAACTTTTCGCTCGCATCTCCTAATGACAGACAGGGCCATCGAGGCCCTCTCCTCCCTCCCCCGCCCTTTCCTCTCCCTCTACACTTCGGCCAAGGCGCCTTTCTAAGTAACAACGAAGCCCGTGATCAATCCCCTAGTGGCAGCTGCATACACGGGGAGAGAAGAAACTATATATATATATATATATATATATATATATATATATATATATATATATATATATATATATATATATATATATATAAAATTTCTGACTCACATCAGGATCGAACCCAGGTCTTTCCTTGGGTGCAGTTGCTCTCAGGTTCCAACTTCTTTTAGACTTGTATGGCCTAGTGGGCAGCGCCCTTACCTTTCAATCGAAAGACCTGGGCTCGACCCTGATGTGAGTCAGAAATTTATTTCTGTTCCACAAATGACTGTGTGTTGATTACTTCTATATATATATATATATATATATATATATATATATATATATATATATATATATATATATATATATATATATATATGTGTGTGTGTGTGTGTTTTGGGTGGGTGTGTGTCAAGCTACTTCTATGTTACTCTTGATTCTTCAAGACAATGTGACATGAAAACGGTGTGCCAAACAGACAAACAATATTGGCCAAATAGAACTGAGAGAGAGAGAGAGAGAGAGAGAGAGAGTACACATATAAAACAAGGAGAGAAAGAGAGGGAGAATACACAAATAAAACAGAGAGAGAGAGAGAGAGAGAGAGAGAGAGAGAGAGAGAGAGAGAGAGATTATAATGATGGTAAACAGAACAGACAAAAAAAAAACATACACAGGCTGAGAAAGGAAAAAAGTATCTCCTCTGAAAATTAATTAAGTGGCCCACTTAAAGACGAACAGACACACAAGCAGAGATACACACATACACAAGAACACAAACACAAACACACACACACACACACACACACGGAATTCGTGGTGAGATCAAACCGCTCCCTGGACGACGAGGGACCTTGAAAATGATCGAAACGCGATTCGGGGACTTTTCTTGGGGCCTCGTAAAATCTCCCAAAGAAACAGCAGGTTCGTGACAGTATTCGGCGATAAAGCCTGGCACCCGTTTCACCAAAATTTGGGAGCCTTGGATACGAACATTAATAAATATTATCTGATAAATTCATAGATAATCTCTACCGTTACACATACGTACACACACACACACACATATATATATATATATATATATATATATATATATATATATATATATATATATATATATATATATATGCGTGTGTATTTATGTATGTACGTATGTACGTATATATGTATGCATGTATAGTGTGTAAATACGATATCAACAGTTTCTTGTCATCAGAATTAATAAGAATTAATAAATACATACGCTACGAGGCATTCCAAACTCACTCGTTTCCGCCCGCGAAGCTAAATTAGCTACAGAGATCACACGACAATGACCGTGGTTTACGAAGAGCAGAAATTCAAGCATTTGTCATCTGCGCTTTAAAGGTGGATAAGGAGGAACTTGGGAAAGCCTGGCGGACCTGGAAGGTCACGCCACTTGGAAAAACAATCAAGGTAATTTAGGCCAGACTGGCAAATGAAGGAAGGCACTTAAAACTCAGGACAGACCTCTAAGAACAGGACAGAACTGAAAATGCAAGACAGTTTGGAAATGTACAAGTAGATCAGACTTTGCAATGCGGGACAAGCATGGTAATGATAAGTTAAAGTTAAAATTCCTCCTGGGCCTCTGCATAGGCTAATAGGGCAGGCGCTGATCTCCTGTTTCTTAGGCCGACAGCGGTAGTCCTGAAAATGCAGGTTAGGCCTGGAGAGTGCGGGCGAGCCTGATGATACAGAACAGGTTTTTAAATGCAGAGAAGATAGGAAAAAGGAAGACAGACCTGAAAATACCGGACAGAACTGAAAACAGGAGCCGTGTCTGGAAATAAAGGACAGACCCGAAAGTGGTGACAAGACCTAAAAAATTAGGACATGTTTGGTCATAAAGAACAGACCTGAAAGTACAAGAACTATGAAATTAAGACAAGTTTGGTCATAAAGGGCAGACCTGAGAGTACAGAAAAGAACTACAAAATTAGGACAAGTTTGGTCATAAAGGAAAGACCTTAGGATACAGGAAAGAGCTAAAAAATTAGGACAAGTTTGGTCATAAAGGAAAGACCTGAGGATACAGGAAAGAGCTAAAAAATTAGGACAAGTTTGGTCATAAAGGACAGACCTGAGAGTACAAAAAAGAACTAAAATATTAGGACAAGTTTGGTCATAAAGGACAGACCTGAAAGTACGGAAAAGAACTAAAAAATTTGGACAAGTTTGGTCATACAGGACAATCCTGAGAGTACAAAAAAGAACTAAAATATTAGGACAAGTTTGGTCATACAGGACAGACCTGAAGATACAGGAAAGAACTGGAAACAGAAGCCAAGGCTGGATATGAAGGACAGAACTGCAAGCGCAGGAAAGCACTCACAATGGAGGACAAGTTAGGATATAAAGGACAAAAATGAAAGCACAAGAAAGCTCTACAAAAGCTAAGACAAGCCTGGAAGTACAGAACTGACCTGGAAATGCAGGAAAAAAAAAAACGGGAAAAAAGACTCGGCCGGAAATCAAGGGCAGACGGACAAACGTAGTAAAGCCGTGACAATTCAGATATTTATCCGGTTAAACGCATCTATGGAGGTCTTTAAATACACTACGGACCCAGCAGTTTTAAAGTGGGCAACCACCGTAGAAATGGCACCGGGACCAGGGTCATGGCCTACGATCCTCTGCCACTGAAAATCAATGACTTTGGGGTGGTGGTGTGGAAAAACTGGATTGTGGGGAAGGTTTGAGGGAATACAGAAGTTTCGCTTTCAACCTGTGGGGCAGAGAGAGAGAGAGAGAGAGAGAGAGAGAGAGAGAGGCTAAAGACTACAAGTAAAACGTATAGGAATAAAGCATTGAATTCAAATGAAAACATTTGCGGCATGAAGACGTTATCTGAAATAATAATAATAATAATAATAATAATAATAATAATAATAATAATATTTCATTAACTATGATTTTACTCACAAAACAATAACTACGTATAACCTTTATCAAACATAATAATAATAATAATAATAATAATAATAATAATAATAATAATAATTTACTACTGCTGAATCACTCTCTCTCTCTCTCTCTCTCTCTCTCTCTCTCTCTCTCTCTCTCTCTCTCTCTTAAACGCTAATAGAACAACAACTTGAAGTACCTGCAAAGCCACCTTTAGAGAGAGAGTGGAGAAGTGGAACGGCAGTTTGTTACTAATCAGCAACTCCTGTCAGTAGCCTACCAGTAGGACAACAGCATCACCCAAGATGCCAAGAGGGAGTGGAGGAGGAGGAGGAGGAGGAGGAGGAGGGGAGGAGGAGGGGAGGAGGAGGAGGAGGAGGAGGAGGAGAGAGTGCCGGAGTGAAAAACAAAAGACAAAGTGGACCTAAAGAATCCACTCCACTCCAAGAATGCAGAGAAAGAAAACAGAGAAAGGATGCGGAAATGCTCTCAGCTTCTTCCCCGAAGAAAGTGAAAGGGGGCGAGAGGTGAACAAGAAAGAGGTGAGTAAGAAAGAAGTGAATAACAAAGCGGTGAATGAGTAAACTGGATAAAAAACCTTTCGAAGATATGTCGCGCATGACTGATGAGTTAAAAATACGTTTTTATGAACAATGAGATTAACCATAATTTGTTCGATGATCTTTGCAATGAGAGAGAGAGAGAGAGAGAGAGAGAGAGAGAGAGAGTCCTGTAATTCTGAAATTGCAAGAATTAAATCTGAAACCATTATGAGAAATATGTTGCTCTTTTTTCCATGAATTTATTTAGAATAACAAGTTCTCTCTCTCTCTCTCTCTCTCTCTCTCTCTCTCTCTCTCTCTCTCATTGTACTAAATTTAAATTAAAAACATTACATGAGCAAGGAAGTCTCTCTCTCTCTCTCTCTCTCTCTCTCCGGATTACTACATTTTAAATTAAAGCTTATTGCATGAGCAAAACCTCTCTCTCTCTCTCTCTCTCTCTCTCTCTCAGTTGGTTGTGCTAAATGAAGTAAAAACATTAAATGACAACATAGTCTCTCTCTCTCTCTCTCTCTAGATTTGTACTAAATTAAAATTAAAAACATTAAATGAACATAAGTCAGTCTCTCTCTTTCTCTCTCTCTCTCTCTCTCTCTCCCTCCAGAACCCTCGATTCGTGGCCTAATCATCATTCCTATACCCAGAAGGAATGCGCGGCATACCATGACACATTCATTCTTCATGTGTTTTTAAGTGATCTTGCTACAACAAACCACACACAGAACTACGCAGGATGTCTATCTATCTTTTTCTACCTGTTATTTTTATCGTCATTATCGTTATCGTTACCCAAAAAGGCGACCCTGTATAAATTAAGTATATCTTAGTTTAGCCAGACCACTGAGCTGATTAACGGCTCTCCTAGGGCTGGCCTGAAGGATTAGATTTATTTTACAGTGGCTAAGAACCAATTGGTTACCTGGCAGCAGGACCTACACAGCTTTATTATGGAATCGAACCACATTATAGCGAAATAATTTCTATCACCAGAAATAAGTTCCTCTTATTCTTCATTGGCCGGTCGGAGATTCGAACTCGCGGCCAACAGAGTGATAGCTGAGAACGGAGCCCGCTCTCCCCCAACGAGGAACTGCGACCCTGTATAGAAACGGCACTAAGTTGAGAACTGAATTGAATGAATTGAATATAGAATTTAGGCCAAAGGCTAAGCCCTGGGACCTATAAGGTCATTCAGCTCTGAAACGGAAATTGACAGTATAATGTCTGAAAGGTGTAATAGGAGGGAAAACTCGCAACTGCACTGTGAATCATCTGTTAGGAGAGGGTGGAAAGTACGGTGGAAGAAACGGAATATGAAAGGAGGTACAGTAAAAGGAATGAAGGGGGTTGCAGCTAGGGGCCGAAGGCACGCTGCAAAGAACCTTAAGTAATGCCTACAGTGTCCCGCATGAGGTGCATTGGCGGCACTAACACCCTACAGGAAATAAATGAATTGAAAACGGATTTTTTCCTCAAGACTAACAGAGTATTAGATAATCAATTTTTCTTAATGTCACAAGCTCATCTCCCACAAAAAATTATAGAAATATATCTTTACAATAAAAACTCTGTAATCAGTTTGTACACTGAAACTAGAAAAACACAACAGATTAACTACGAATGCTGAAAGGAAATTTCGCTTCGTCAAACTTTAAACTGAAAGAAACGACATAAAAAAAAAAAACATAAAAAACATAAACAAATAAAAGCACACGACGTGTTCGAGGCCAGCACATCAACAGACCTTTCGCGCTGCTTTCACTCACAGATGAAGGAAAAACAAGAATAAAGAAAAAAAAAGTAAAAAAAAAAGAGACACGAACAGCGTACAAGCATTTCTTTTAAAAAGGTGCCTTGTCATCATTGACTTTACATGCACTTCTTGCAGGCAAAGGCTTTGCTTCATTTGAGCGTCATTCTATTTTTTTTTTTTATTGCCAAACGCTTACAACTGTAGGGATTCAGCATGCTGATATGTACACACATGTGCGTCAATAGTAGCTGAAAATGCGTGCATACACACACACTCATACATGCTTATATTCATACATACACACATGCACAATATATATATATATATATATATATATATATATATATATATATATATATATATATATATATATGTATATATATATGTATATGTGTGTGTGTGTGTGTGTGAGAGAGAGAGAGAGAAGAGAGAGAGAGAGTGAGGAGGAGAGAGAACATCGTATAATCCTAAGAACGACTGTGAACTTTGCATGTTTTAATATGCACACTCACACAGAAAGCGAACCCACTTTATTCAGACACCTGATATTTCTTCATTCAATAGTATTACTGTCATTAATAATTCTTCATCTCATTATACTGTCCACAGGAAAAATTAGCACTGAATAATAATAATAATAATAATAATAATAATAATAATAATAATAATAATAATAATAATAATAATAATATAGGAAACAGGAAGAGAATAAAAGGAAATAGGTTTTTCCCCGCAGGCAAAACACGATTGTACAAAACCACTTTCTAGGCATGAAATAAAAAAAAAAGTTAAAGCAGTCACGCCAAGAGGCCTATTCCATCTTCACCCTTCCCCGGCCCAAGGGCGCCTCGCTCTCGTGGCCCATTCCATCCGCTAAAGCAATGTGTACAACACCAGTGCCACTTTGGCATTCCCCCCCTCTCTCTCTCTCTTTCTCTCTCTCTCTGGCTCTCATTAGGCAGTTCTCTCGTTTGGTAGTCATTCGTAATTTCTCTCTCTCTCTCTCTGGCTCTCATTAGGCAGTTCTCTCGTTTGGTAGTCATTCGTAATTTCTCTCTCTCTCTCTCTCTCTCTCTCTGTCTCTCTGTCTCTCTCTCTCTCTCTCTCTCTCTCGTCAGAGATGTTCAAGGTGGCATCTAGCAGTAACTGCTCTGGCTATTTACTACCTTGCAACTAATATCGTAAATTGACAAACGGTTATATATATATATATATATATATATATATATATATATATATATATATATATATATATATATATATACATATATATATATATATTCGGTATATATATGTAAATATACATATACATATATATATATGTAAATATTCAATATATATATATATATATATATATATATATATATATATATATATATATATATATATATATATATATATATATATATATATATATTATATACACATATATATTTATATAACTGAAATATAATTAGTTTCTATTAAAAATTTTATTCTTTACACTTTCATCAGACAAAATTGTTTTCTAACGATTAAAGCTTTGCATTCAAATCACACTCAGGCCTCTCTCTCTCTCTCTCTCTCTCTCTCTCTCTCTCTCTCTCTCTCTCTCTCTCTCTCTCTCTCTCTCTCTCTCTCTCTCTCTCGACTAGGTAATACCCCGCCCCTTCAGCTGTGGAATCATTCTACAGGAAAATCCTTCTTTCTAAGTAACTATTTGTCCATCTACTCAAGAAGATTTTGATGTACTGTAGTTTTGCTTCATACATATAAAAAGATACATAGATACATATGCAGATAGATACTGTCGATCGATAGATAAAAAAAAAATTCATGGATGAAATGCAATAAGGCCATTCCTTGCTTGCTTCCCGTGCAACTACATCTCACTGTCCCCACTTTGCAACACTAGTTCTCCGTATATAAATTCCATGCCTACAACTCTCTCTCTCTCTCTCTCTCTCTCTCTCTCTCTCTCTCTCACATCGAACCCCCCATCCATGCGTGAGGTCGCACCAACATTAAAGAGAAAGTCGGCAAGGAAAGTGTTAGCTCTCTCTCCATCCCCCCCCCCTCTCTCTTTCTCTCAATCACGGCTATCAGCCTCACTCTATACATGATAGGTAGCAGACTCCAACAATACGGAATGAAACTGGTTGCTGAGAGAGAGAGAGAGAGAGAGAGTATACTGAAATCATTCTATACATAAACCAGAACGAAATGAAGATGATGAATACAGAAAATTCTGCTATTATAGAGAGAGAGAGAGAGAGAGAGAGAGAGAGAGAGAGAGAGAGAGAGAGAGAGAGAGAGAGAGAGTATACTGAAATCATTCTATACATAAAACAAAACGAAATGAATATGATGAATACAGAGAATTCTGCTATTTGAGAGAGAGAGAGAGAGAGAGAGAGAGAGAGAGAGAGAGAGAACGAGAGAACACAGAAATTCTGTTAGAGAGAGAGAGATTATAGACCTGAAATTATCTCCGGTATATTTTGCATCTTCCAGTCTTGGATGGTCTGGGATGCATCTTAGATATTTGTCATAAAACACATCTACGAACGAAATAAAGATGAACGATGCTGGTGCGCGGTGGATTAATGTCCTGTGTGCTTTCCTTACAGAAATTCTGTTAGTAATTAATATATGAGAGAGAGAGAGAGAGAGAGAGAGAGAGAGAGAGAGAGAGAGAGAGAGAGAGAGAGTATACTGAAATCATTCTATACATAAAACAGAACTAAATAAAGATGCTGAACACAGAAATTCTGCTATCTGAGAGAGAGAGAGAGAGAGAGAGAGAGAGAGAGAGAGAGAGAGAGAGAGAGAATCAAATCGGCGAGTGGCTTGGTTTTAGGGGTAGAGGCTGAGGCAGGCAAGATTACGGGGAAGGGGGGCCGGGGGGATGTCTAGCCGTGGGGAGGCTGGGTGGGGGTTCATGGGAGGGCTGGTAGAGACTCCCATGAATAAAAGAATTGGCGAATCATTTTTACGAAGTGTGAATACATTTTGCGAGCCGACGTAAAAGGGGGGGAAAGGGAAAAGAGATAAAACGTAAGGGATAAAAGAGAGAGAGAGAGAGAGAGAGAGAGAGAGAGAGAGAGAGAGAGAGAGAATGGGATAGAAGTTAAAAACTGAAATTCAATGTAGGATATTTTGATAGGTTTCAAGGCTTTACATATACTGTGTGTGTATATATATATATATGTGCGTATGTGTGTGTGTGGTGTGTGTGTATGTGAGTATATATATATATATATATATATATATATATATATATATATATATATATATATATATATATATATATATATATATATATATATATATATATATATATATATATATATATATATATATCATATATATATATACAGTATATATATATATATATACATATGTATATATATACATATATATGATGTGTGTGTGCGTAGAGAGATGACCACAAACATTACAGAACAGGCAATATCCTCGCTGCGTATTGAGAAATCCGCTTCAGCAAAAGCATTAAAGTAACAACAGCATATCTGACATCGATTGCATCAACTGATCATTTGGAAACTGAATTTCAACAGCATCTAAACTGACCTCCTTTAAACACTCATTATCATCTACATTTACTCCTTTGATACAGACTTTAAAGGCTCAAGTACGTTCTACTTTAATGATTCACGCGATTTCAACATTTAAAGGGACCTTCGCTTCCCATTTTACGCATTTTAGCGTTTCAATAGGACGTACATGTAGCTTATGTGAGGTGAACGTTGCAGTAGGCCAGCAACTATTTCTCTGATGTGCTTCCAACATTTCTAAACGATATAAATAGATTCTAACTCATTTCAAATATTTCAGCATACTCACACACAAGAACATACATACATACACACACACACACACACACACACACATATATATATATATATATATAAGCATATATTAATTACTAGCTTGATGGCGCTGCCGTCATGTATCCCCTACCTAACCCGCCCCAACCGGGGCGGACAAATAGGTTGCAGGAGGAAGGTGGATGTGTCATGTCTCCCCTACCCTCCCGATCCCCTCCCTACCCCGCCCCCAACCGGGCGGACAAACAGGTTTGCAGGAGGAGGGTGGATGTGACATGTCTCCCCTACCCTCCTGATCACAAACAAGAAAGATCCACTCGGCTTTTATTATTATAGATAGATAGATAAGCGTCATAAATGATTCAGAAGGATATATTTGCTCATCTGAAGTACTTTAAACATTCCGTATTTAATACATTTTTAAATCCACACAACTGCTAATTTTAACATCCTTTTATCAAAGGAATTTGGTATACAGTACAAATCGTCACAGAAAAACATCAGTCATCGTAAAACAAAAAAACAAAAAACAAAAAAATCCAGTGGAAATCATACGTATTTCAAATTGGAGAATTCATGAATGAATTTATACGGTATAAAGACTGAAAGATCAAGTGACTGAAGCCATTCAATACTGAAAACAAATTATTTAACTTATAAGTTTTTTGTAACACTTTACAAAAGAATTTCTTTTCAATGATACAAAAAAATGTACCAACTGAAATCACTGAATTCATGGGCAATACGTTACAAAGTATTTCTTTTGTGAAACAAAAAGGAACAAAAAAATTAAATGACTGAAATCAACCCCGTAAAGCAAGAAAATCAGGCGCCTGAATTCAACGAAGATTAACAATAGTTTTTTTTTTATCGAATTCGTACAGAATAAAAACTGCAGTTCTTTCAATCATGCATCACGATGATGCAAAGGTCAAAGGTCGTGACCCACCACTGCAAAGAATGCAAAATTCTGTATCTAAATTCACACCGAGAATGAATGATTCACTGGTTAAATTCTTCGTCGTACATAGTATGAAGATATTCTTCGTCATACACAGTAGTAAAAAACACAAATTCTCTGTCATACACAGTAGTAAAAAACATACAAATTCTTCGTTATGTACAACAGTAAAAATCCTACACAAATTCTTCCTCATACAGAGTAGTAAATAACACACACAAATTCTTCGTCATACACAACAGTAAAAAACCCACAAAAATTCTTCGTCATAAACAGTAGTAAAAAACACACACAAATTCTCTGTCATACACAGTAGTAAAAAACACACAAATTCTTCGTCACATACAATAGTAAAAAACCTACACAAATTCTTCCTCATACACAGTAGTAAATAACAAACACAAATTCTTCGTCATACACAGTAGTAAAAAAAAACACACACACAAATTCTTCCTCATTCTTCGTCATACACAGTAGTAAAAAACACACACAAATTCTTCGTCATACACAGGAGTAAAAACACACAAATTCCTCGTCATACACAACAGTAAAAAACTCACCACACAAATTCTTCGTCATACACAACAGCAAAAAACACACAAATTCTCTGTCATACACAGTAGTAAAAAACACACATTCTTCGTCATATACAACAGTAAAAAACCTACACAAATTCTTCCTCATACACAGTAGTAAATAACAAACAAAATCTTCGTCATAAACAGTAGTAAAAAAGACACAAATTCCTCGTCATATACAGTAGTAAAAAACGCACAAATTCTTCGTCATACACAGAAGTAAAAAGACACAAATTCTTCGTCATAAACAGTAGTAAAAAAGACACAAATTCTTCGTCATACACAGTAGTAAAAACATACAAATTCTTCCTCATACACAGTAGCAAAAAACACACAAATTCTTCCTCATACACAGTAGTAAAAAACACACAAATTCTTCCTCATACACAGTAGTAAAAAACACACAAATTCTTCCTCATACACAGTAGTAAAAACGCACAAATACTTCCTCATACACAGTAGTAAAAACACTAAATTCTTAAATGTACACAGAAGTAAAAGGCACAAATTCTTCGTCATAAACAGTAGTAAAAAGACACAGATTCTTCGTCATACACAGTAGTAAAAACATACAAATTCTTCCTCATACACAGTAGCAAAAAAACACACAAATTCTTCCTCCTTACACAGTGATAAAAAACACACAAATTCTTCCATCATACACAGTAGTAAAACGCACAAATCACTTCATCATACACAGTAGTAAAAAACACTGGATTCTTACGTCATACACAAGTAAAAGACACAAATTCTTAAGTCATATAAACAGTAGTAAAAAAAAAGACACAAATTCTTCGTCATACACAGTAGAAAAACATAAATTCTTCCAAACAGTAGTAAAAGACACTTTTTCCAGAGTAAAAAAACATACAAATTCTTCCTCATACACAGTAGTTAAAAACACACAAATTCTTCTCCATACACAGTAATGAAAAACACACAAATTCTTCCTCATACACAGTAGCAAAACACACAAATTCTTCATACACAGTAGTAAAAACACACAAATTCTTCCTCCATACACAGTAGTAAAAAACGCACAAATTCTTCCTCATACACAGTAGTAAAACACACAAATTCTTCCCTCATACACAGTAGCCAAAACACAAAATTCTTCCTCATACACAGTAGTAAAAAAACACAAATTCTTCCCTCATACACAGTATTAAAAAACACACAAATTCTTCCTCATACACAGTAGTAAAAACATACAAATTCTTCCTCATCCACAGTAGTAAAAACACAAATTCTTCCCTCATACACAGTAGTAAAAACACACAAATTCTTCCTCATACACAAGTAAAACACACAAATTCTTGCCCTCATTACACACAGTAGTAAAAACACACAAATTCCTTCCTCATACACAGTAGTAAAAACACACAAATTCTTTCCTCATACACAGTATTAAAACATACAAATTCTTCCTCATACAAGTAGTAAAAAACGCACAAATTCTTCCTCATACACAGTAGTAAAAACATACAAATTCTTCCTCATACACAGTAGCAAAAAACACACAAATTCTTCCTCATACACAGTAGTAAAAAACACAAATTCTTCCTCATACACAGTAGTAAAAAACGCACAAATACTTCGTCATACACAGCAGTAGCAAACACACAAAATTTCATTCATATTTTATAAAGAGAGAAAGTTTCCGGGGCTCAATACACCAGCCACAAAAAAAAAAAAATTTAAATAAACCCGAGATTAAATTCTTTCGTCACAGTTAGTTTAAGATACAATGACTGAATTCAAAGATTGAATTTATACGCCACAAATAAAAAAAAATAACTGATCTTTGTCACTACAGAATGAATACAAAATTATAAAAAAAGCACATGTCTTGAGAGAGAGAGAATTACATTTGTACGATGGTTAAATCTGAGATAGATGCAGGATTCCCTTGTCCTGATCATTATTTGTACAGATCACTAAAGTCATGTCATGAGAGAGAGAGAGAGAGAGAGAGAGAGAGAGAGAGAGAGAGAGAGAGAGAGAGAGAGAGGAGAGAGAGGTTTACATTTGTACGATTTGTTAAATCTTAGATAGATGGAGGAGTTATCTGGTCATGATCATTGCCTGACAGGTCATAAAGTCTTGAGTCATGAGAGAGAGAGAGAGAGAGAGAGAGAGAGAGAGAGAGATTACATTTGTACGATGGTAAATCTTAGATAGATGGAGGATTACCTTGTCCTGACCATTACTTGAACAGGTCATTGAAAGTCATGAGAGAGAGAGAGAGAGAGAGAGAGAGAGAGAGAGAGAGAGAGAGAGAGAGAGACTACATGCGTACGCTACAATGATCATGTCTGGGATAGCTGGACGATAATCTTGTCCTAATCATTACTTGAACACGTCATCAAAGTCATGAGAGAGAGAGAGAGAGAGAGAGAGAGAGAGAGAGAGAGAGAGAGAGAGAATTTAGAAAACGCAAATGAAAATGAGACACAGAGACAGACAGACAGACAGACAGACGGAAGAAAATGAAAACACGCCCAAAACAAATAGAGCAGTGACATTTAGACAACAATGGCACGCATTTCCTGTAAGAAAAAGAAAAGATAAGAAAAAGAGAACATCGACCTAAGAAACCCGAAACTTACCCCGACCAAGAAAACTGGTCAAATCTGCAGCCGGATTTCCCAGAGATTTTTCCTGCGAACTCTACTATGAACGTATACACAGCCTCTCTGGCCCCGAGTTCAGATAAAAACAAGTAAAAAATGCAGTTTTCTGTACAGCTTATAATGCTGAATGAAACTCTCAGCCACGGCCCAAGAAACTTTCAGAATCGGCCTGCTGGTGGTCTGTGTTGTTTGCACCTACAGTATAGCGGTGTGCCAGACGCACGATCATGACTGATTTTAACCTTAAATAAAATCAAAACTACTGAGACTAGAGGGCTGCAATTTGGTATGTTTGATGATTGAAGGGTGGGTGATCAACAGAAACAATTTGCAGCCCTCTAGCCTCAGTAGTTTTTAAGATCCAGGAAAAAGTGAGGACGGACAGACAACGTCATCTCAACAGTTTTCTTTTACAGAAAACTAAAAGGAATGTTATGGATGGATCACCAAGGTTTGCTCCTTGCAACTTGCAACAAACCTCTGTGGTCTGGTGTAAGCCCAAATGGCTCATGATGAAAATAAAAAACAAATGGAGTCAGGTACCCTTTACAAACAAAGACAGTACATTACAATAAACAAGGGACATGCAGGAAACAAATAAATACGTGCGAAAGAGGAGCTAACAGTTAATGTAGAAAGAAATTAATACTTGTAATAATAATAATGGGTAACAGACATATAAATATCATAGACAAAAAAGTATCTAAATAAATATACTTGCGAAAGAGAAGCTAACAGTTAATACTGAAAGAAACTGACGCTTATATGTTTAATAATAATAATGTGCAGTAAACTTATAAATATCATATATAAAAGTTTATTAATAAATAAAAAAAAATGACGCGAACTTGAAATTTGAAGAAATTGAGACTTACAAATATATCCCAATCAAGAACTTTATCATTCAAGGGGAGAGTAATTTCGAAAATAAGGCGCAATTTATTACTCTTCAGAGACGAATTAATAGTATTACCAGCTTCAAATAAAAAAAAATATATAAAAGTTTCATCGAGTTCGGATAAAAACGTATTTCAATGGGTGGCTACTTGGAAATGCATTCACATCTTCGGGTACTTGTCACTACTATAACATGAGAGACAGTGTGTGTGTGTGTGTGTGTGTGTGTGTGTGTGTGTGTGTGTGTGTGTGTGTGTGTGTGTGTGTGTGTTTTACCTTAGCTCATCTCTGCAATCAATTCTCGACTCCTGTTATCAACCTTTCTCTCCCCTTAGTGGGGTAGTACCGTCAGTGCACCTCATGTGGTGCACTGTAGGCATTACTTGAGGTTCTTTGCAGCAACCCCTTTCGTTCCTTTTAGTGTACCTCCTTTCATATTCTCTTTCTTCCATCTTACTTTCCACCCTCTCCTAGCAATTGATTCAGAATGCAACTGCGAGGTTTTCCTCCTGTTACACCTTTCATACCTTTTACTGTCAGTTTCCGTTTCAGCGCTGAATGACCTCGTAGGTCCCAGTGCTTGGCTTTTGGCCTAAATTCTAAATTCTAAAGCTTTCTTTTCTCAGGACCAGTTTTTTTTTTTTTATTACGGGCTGCTCTACGAGCAAGAGCCCGTGCTGGCTACAAGCCAGCTTAATCAAAAACAACAACAACATAACAAGCTTTAATTCATCAAGAAAATGACGGAGTATCGCACTAAATACCTCTGAAAATGGATAGCGGACTCCTGTAACCAACCCTCTTTGAGAATGGATAGCGGTTAGGCAGACGGATAGCTTATCGTATGGCTATCCTATGACATCAAATCCCTTTCCCCCCCATTCCCAACACCCTCGGCCCCCCCTCCTCCCCCAACTCCCCTTCCCACGCGAGATGGGAGTTCCATTCAAAGGTCCCTCCCTCTCTTTCCTGCCGACCTTCCCAAATTCCCAACAGGTAAAACAAGCGATCAAGTTTCTCCCCTACGAATCGAACCCCGCCTCAGACCCGTGTATTGGAGAAGGTACCGTATGGTACTGGGCAGTCCTCCGTGCAGTCATGTCCTCCTCTTCTGCGCACGCGCATCACAACAACGAATAACTTTTCTTTATCGCATTACTCTCAGCGGAGCAATTATATTCGGGATTAACCTTTTAAGGTAAACGCCCAGGGGATTACGGTGCTCAAGCGATCAATAAATGAATTACTGGTGTGTAATAGGTAGGGGAAATAGGGAGCCTTCTGGGCAAAATAGGGAGATTTCATTGACCAGCAAGTTAACTTTTGCACCTGACATGGGAGATTTCGTGCTCAATAGGGAGTATTCACTCTAAGTTTGACAAACTTTACTTTGAGAGGGGAAAATTATGACCAAAGTAGAAGGAATTTTTGCCCAAGACAAAAATGCACTGAGCGTATAAGGAGAATTCAATGCTAAATACGGAAAATCTCGCGCCAAAAAATTCACGCCAAAAATGGACGAAAATCCCTCCTTTCCTGCTATAATCCGGAGGTAAGAGAAGCCACCTGTGGAACTGTTTTAGCCCTCTTCTTCTTTTCCTTTATTCTTCTTCTTCTTCTTCTTTCGTAATCCCTTGATATTCAGAAACCCAGCTTTGTACATCATTGCAACTCCTGCTGTCGCAAAGGGATTCTATAGGGGATTGAAAAGTCGGGATAGTTGCTCTTGAGCCGTATGTGAAATCTAGCGATTCCTTTGCAAGACGAGAGGAATCAGTGTCAGATCATCGAGTGTTCTTCTCTCTCTCTCTCTCTCTCTCTCTCTCTCTCTCTCTCTCTCTCTCTCTTGTAACGTTTGCGTACATATTTTTGTGGAATCACACTTGTCACCTCTCTCTCTGTCTCTGTCTCTCTCTCTCTCTCTCTCTCTCTCTCTCTCTCTCTCTCTCTCTCTCTACCAAATACGGCAACGTTTGCATACATATTTTTGTGAATCACACTTCTCGACATTCTCTCTCTCTCTCTACAAATACGGCAACGGTTACGTACATCTTTTTGTGAATCACACTAACGTCTTACTACGACGTCCCAGTTACGTACATATTTTGTGAATCACACTTGTCGACGTCTCTCTCTCTCTCTCTCTCTCTCTCTCTCTCTCTACAAATGCGGCAAAAGGTTGTGTACATATTTTTGTGAATCACACTTCTTGTCGACGTCTCTACAAATACGGCAACGGTTACGTACATATTTTTGTGAATCACACTTGTCGACGTCTCTCTCTCTCTCTCTCTCTCTCTCTCTCTCTCTACAAATACGGCAACGGTTACGTACATATTTTTGTGAATCACACTTGTCGACGTCTCTCTCTCTACAAATACGGCAACGGTTGCGTACATATTTTTGTGAATCACATTTGTCGACGACGTCTCTCTCTCTCTCTTTCTCAGCAGATATTGACTACTAACACGAGTGAGCACATTGATTGTTGCATGCAAAACATATAAAGCACAATAATCAAGGTCATTCCCTCACTGTAGATGCGCATGAACACAGTGGCGGAAAGCATATAAGTTTATCTCAATAATCACTCCTCTCTCTCTCTCTCTCTCTCTCTCTCTCTCTCTCTCTCTCTCTCTCTCTCTCTCTCTCTCTCGCAAGATTCACGCACATAAACACACATGCATGTTTTTATAAATACAGTACTTAATACAAGAGGGTACACTCTAGCAAATATTATAATACAGATATAATATTGTAAATAAAAATCAAGTAAGACACAACGCAAAAAAAGTTCCGTGACTTTATATTCAAATAAATGAAATATAAAAAAACCTACGATAATATTAATTCATCATTTAAAAGTACAATTTTCATCACCAAACGTAAAAAAAGTCATCTGGGAATTAATATTAAAATAAATGAAATATCAAACAATTAATTTTTTTATATACAATTTTCAATACCAAACTTGGTGATGAAAATTGTATTTTTAAAAGACGAATTAATATTATCGTAGGTTTTCTTTATAAATCTAATGACGTAACAAGTTTGATTACATTATAAAAATAACAAAATAAGAAATTTCATTTCACATTTTGCGAATTTTACGCAGAGCTGACAACTTTTACTCAGACTTTTATCTGATGTTGAAAATCACGGGTATGCCCATGGTCTATGCCCCTGGGTATGCCTGTATGTGTGTGTGTGTATAGAGGCGCATGAAGACACCACTTGCGAATGTGCAGTCTACCTAATAATTCTTCATACCCAACAAACTTTGTATTTAGCTTTATTTCCAAACTGTCGATTTATCGCTTATGACGTTTCATCAAAAACCGCCATTTTCCCACAAAGTCTTTTACTGTCATCTATTTTTAGTTTTCTGTAAAAGAAAATTATTGTGGCGGCTATGTCCGTCCGTCCGCACTTTATTCTGTCAGAACTTTTTCTGTCCGCCCTCAGATCTTAAAATCTACTGAGGCTAGAGGGCTGCAAATAGATATGTTGATCATCCACCCTCCAATCGTCAAGCATACCAAATTGCAGCCCTCTAGCCTCCTCAGTAGTTTTTACTTTATTTAAAGTTAAAGTTAGCCATACTCGTACATCTGGCAACGATATAGAACATGCCACCACCGGGGCGTGGTTTCATGGGCCGCGGCTCACACAGCATTATACCGAGACCACCGAAAGATAGATCTATTTTCGGTGGCCTTGATTACACGCTGTAGCGGCTGTACAGAAAACTCGATTGCGCAAAAGAGACTTCGGCGCATTTTTTACTTGTTGTCTGTTGAAATTAACTCCTAAAAGTTTTGGTGCGAAGGAAAGAAGAGACAGAGAGAATTGTTGACGAGGAACTGGAAAAATATATAAAATTTTAACGTTAAAACTGGAGCGCAGCAGGGATATGCGTTTGCGGTTTAAATGGAGGGAAGATTTATTCTTCGGTAAAACCAGACTAACAGACAAAGAGGAAAGGGGGTGAGGGGTGGGGGTGGGGGCTGGATTTGAAAGGTGTGGCAGACAGGTAAATGCCCGGCTGAAAAATCCCTTCCATCCTGTATACTTGGTGGCGACAGAAATATGCTTGACAGAGCTAGTATCATGTTACAATCGAATCGCTACTGCCTAGGTGTGTGTGTGTGTGTCTCTAGAAGGACCTAACCCTCTACCTGACACCCACACCCTCCTCCCTCTAGTGCGCTAGAAATCCACACAACCAACCCCCTTCTCCTCGGGGGGGGGGGGCTCTAGAAGAACCCCGACAACACTCTTCGTCAAGTGTTCTAGAAATCGCTATAACCACAACCCCCCTCCTCCTCTGGGAGGGGGCGCTCTAGAAGAACCCCAACAACCCTTTTCCTCTAGTGCTCTAGAAATCCTCACAACCGTCTCCCTCCTCCCCTCCCCCCACATCCATAGGGGGGGGGGCTGGAGAAACCACACCAATCCTCTTCCTGACACCCACAACCCTTTTCCTCTAGTGCTCTAGAAATCCCCACAACCGTTCTCCTCCTCCTCCTCCTCCTCCTCCCCCTCCTCCTCCAGGTAGCGCAGATTTCCTTGCTGCCGCTAATGCACAAATCAAGCACGGTCTCCACTCGACAATTCTCTGCAAAATTACCCTGAAGTTGGGAGAAGAAGACCCTAACTTCGGGATGGAGTTTTGCAAAAGTTTATGCGAAAGATGGATGGCAAATGAACGCTGAAATATCTCGAGAAGTTTCTTTTCTCTTTTTTTCTTTTTTTCCTTCCAATTGAACGGGCAAATTTATTTCAACACGAAATGCTGTTCGATAAAAGCTTCGATCTTTCTCCCTCGCTGGCAATTCATCTTGTCTGTTTCTCTCGCTTTATCGAATACGGTGATAATCATCATCATTATCATCATCATCATCATCATCTCTCTCTCTCTCTCTCTCTCTCTCTCTCTCTCTCTCTCTCTCTCTCTCTCATATAAGCAAATTATAATGATAATGCCATCTACCTCATCACAGTAATTGCCTTTATCTCTCTATTCCTTTACATACAAACATACACACACATATTATATATATATATATATATATATATATATATATATATATATATATATATATATATATATATATATATATATACTGAGAGATAGACAGTCATATATAGGTAGATATAGATAGATAGATGAGCGAGCCTGAGTGTGTGTGCGTTTTACCGGCACAGTACCACGTTATCAAAACTTATTCTATTTGTAAATTTAAACTCAAAAGTTCACGGAAGCACGCAACTTCAGCATAAAACTCAACATGTGGACGTCTGGTTTTTTTTTTTTGTAGTATGTGTACTGTAGATAAAAACAAGTTGATTAATCATGGCCTGTCATTTGTTAAGATATCGTTTGGGATTCTCATGACACGCTCAGAGCAAGAATTAAGTCTTAAGTAAACTTAAATAATCATGGGGTTCTACAGCCTTTATTATTATTATTATTATTATTATTATTATTATTATTATTATTATTATTATTATTATTTAGATGAACACTACCCATATGGAACAATCCAACAGGGGCCACTGACTTGAAATTCAAGCTTATTATTATTATTATTATTATTATTATTATTATTATTATTATTATTAGATGAACCCTACTCACATGGAACAATCCCATAGGGACCACTGACTTGAAATTCAAGCTTATTATTATTATTATTATTATTATTATTATTATTATTATTATTATTATTATTATTATTATTATTATTTTTAAGATGAACCCTACTCACATGGAACAATTATTATTATTATTATTATTATTATTATTATTATTATTATTATTATTATTATTTTATTTCAGCAGATGTAACCTACTCACAAGGAACAAGCACACCAAAGGGGCCACTGACTTGAAATTCAAGCTTCCAAAGAATGTTGGTTTGAACCTCCCACCGCAGCAGACCCCACACTGCAGCAGTAACTGATCATGATACAGAGCCAGTGATTTTTCATCGCCCTGGGTGAGGAGACGCGAACCCTCGGCATCTGAGTGGCATGCCACAACACTAACCACCATACCAGCGGACCAGCCTTTCATAACACAATCTCATTCACAACACAAAATATTAAATCACTCCTCATAACATAAAAACGCAAAAAAATCTATATTAGTAAAAAAAGAAAATGACAAAATGTTAAATAACTCCTTATAAAATGAACACGCAAAAAGACAGTCCATTAGATTCTATATTAGCGACTGATCCAAGCTTTAAAAAACTAGATTTTCACACACTTTTTTTTTTTTTTTTTGCTTTCAAAGTCACTCGCAAAACACAGGAAAAGCACTCTGGAAAGGATTAAGCATGGTGCGTGGATGTTCAAAGCTGGAGTCAATTCACCTGAATACATTTTCTTTCTGCTTTTAAAAC
>NC_089752.1:5418000-5423000 GCF_040412425.1 Macrobrachium rosenbergii
TAGAAGCTGCTCGAAAGATTTTGGATTCGCAGAATTACTTTTTGGAGAAGCAAGGTAAAATGGAAGGGTTGATCAATATCGTCTTCTATAATCCCATAAGATTATAGAAGACGACTTGAAAACGGTCTGCGTTGATATCCAAGTCTCTTCACCATGCTCTTTGCTTTCTCTTACCCTGGTTTTCGATGACACTTACTCTCTCTGAAGGCTTCGGGACGATTTGAAACATCTGGGATATTGTACCTGGAGACTTTGGACTTCGGCGCATGCGCGAATGGCGTTTCTCTCGTCCTTCCAGGAGCCGGAGACTGATGGATCCCAAAATGTCTTCAAGGAAAATCCAGAATGTTTTAGATCATTTTAACATCGCGTTAACCATTACTTAGAGTTCTTTTTCTGACACATAAGCAGTTTCTTTTCTTTTCTTTTATTGCTTATATGTCAGGAAAAGAACTGTAAGTGATGGTTAACGTGATGTTAAAATTATCTAAAACCTTCGGGATTTTCCTTGAAGACATTTTGGAATTCTTCAGTCTCCGGCTCCTGGAAGGAAGAGATAAATGCCATTAGCGCATGCGCCTAACTCCAAAGTCTCCAGGAACAAGCTCCCAGATACTTCAAATCGTCTTGCAGCCTTCAGAGAAAGCATGTGTCATATTTGAAAAGCTGGGTAAGAGAAAGCAAACAGTATGGGGAAGAGACTTGGATATCAACACAGTCTCTTGAGGGCAGCCTTGAAGGGAAGGGTCCAACCCAGAGGCTGCTTCCTCGGAGGAAGACAGGTATCCTGCCAGGCTGGGGAAGTGGGCCTGGAGAGGGCCCAAGAACTTCAACGATGAGGACCAAAAGCCCTCAAGGCTTGCCAGTCTCTTGAGGGCAACCTTGAAGGGAAGGGTCCAACCCAGAGGCTGCTTCCTCGGTGGAAGGCAGGTATCCTGCCAGGCTGGGGAAGTGGGCCTGGAGAGGACCCAAACACCTCAAGGATGGGGCCCAAAAGCCCTCAAGGCTTGCCAGTCTCTTGAGGGCAGCATTGAAGGAAGGGTCCGACCCAGAGGCTGCTTCCTCAGAGGAAGGCAGATATCCTGCCAGGCTGGGGAAGCGGGCCTGGAGAGGACCTAAAAACTTCAAGGATGGCACCCATAAGCCCTCAAGGCTCGCCAGTCTCTGAGGGCAGCCTTGAAGGAAGGGTCTGACCCCAGAGACTGCTTCCTCGGAGGAAGGCAGGTATCCTGCCAGGCTGGGGAAGCGGGCCTGGAGAGGACAAAAGCACCTCAAGGATGGGGGCCCAAAAGCCCTCAAGGCTTGCCTGGGGCAGCCTTGAAGGGAAGGGTCCGACCCAGAGGCTGCTTCCTCGGTGGAAGGCAGGTATCCTGCCAGGCTGGGGAAGTGGGCCTGAGAGGGCCCAAGAACTCAACGGCTCAAGGCTTGCCAGTCTCTTGAGGGCAACCTTGAAGGGAAGGGTCCAACCCAGAGGCTGCTTCCTCGGTGGAAGGCAGGTATCCTGCCAGGCTGGGGAAGTGGGCCTGGAGAGGACCCAAACACCTCAAGGATGGGGCCCAAAAGCCCTCAAGGCTTGCCAGTCTCTTGAGGGCAGCATTGAAGGGAAGGGTCCGACCCAGAGGCTGCTTCCTCAGAGGAAGGCAGATATCCTGCCAGGCTGGGGAAGCGGGCCTGGAGAGGACCTAAAAACTTCAAGGATGGCACCCATAAGCCCTCAAGGCTCGCCAGTCTCTTGAGGGCAGCCTTGAAGGGAAGGGTCTGACCCAGAGGCTGCTTCCTCGGAGGAAGGCAGGTATCCTGCCAGGCTGGGGAAGCGGGCCTGGAGAGGACCCAAGCACCTCAAGGATGGGGCCCAAAAGCCCTCAAGGCTTGCCAGTCTCTTGAGGGCAGCCTTGAAGGGAAGGGTCCGACCCAGAGGCTGCTTCCTCGGTGGAAGGCAGGTATCCTGCCAGGCTGGGGAAGTGGGCCTGGAGAGGGCCCAAGAACTTCAAGGATGAGGACCAAAAGCCCTCAAGGCTCGCCAGTCTCTTGATGGCAGCCTTGAAGGGAAAGGTCCAAACCAGAGGCTGCTTCCTTGGAGGTAGGCAGGTATCCTGCCAGGCTGGGGAACGGGCCTGGAGAGGGGACCAAGAACTTCAAGGATGGAATCCAAAAGCCCTCAAGGCTCGCCAGTCTCTTGAGGGCAGCCTTGAGGGAAGGGTCCGACCCAGAGGCTGCTTCCTTGGAGGTAGACAGGTATCCTGCCAGGCTGGGTAACGGGCCTGGAGAGGGGCCCAAGAACTTCAAGGATGGGGCCCAAAAGCCCTCAAGTCTCGCCAGTCTCTTGAAGGAAGTCTTGAAGGGAAGGGTCCGACCCAGAGGCTGCTTCCTCGGAGGAAGGCAGGTATGTTTCCAGGCTGGGGAAGTGGGCCTGTGGAGAGCCCAAGAACTTCAAGGATGAGAACCAAAAGCCCTCAAGGCACGCCAGTCTCTTAAGGGCAGCCTTCAAGGGAAGGGTCTGACCCAGAGGCTGCTTCCTCGGAGGAAGGCAGGTATCCTGCCAGGCTGGGGAAGCGGGCCTGGAGAGGGTCCAAGCACCTCAAGGATGGGGCCCAAAAGGCCCCAAGGCTCGCTAGTCTCTTCAGGGCAGCCTTGAAGGGAAGGGTATGTATTAATGTAGAAGCCTATGTATTTTTGTTTTTTTCACAAATTAAAGGTATATGTATACATAGTTCTGCCTGCATGAGAGAGAGAGAGAGAGAGAGAGAGAGAGAGAGAAATTCTTCCGTCACATTAACAAATCTAACTGAACATTCGGCTCGAAGATAAATCTCTGTTACAGAAGCTTTAACTCTATCAATCATTCAGGAGATAAATCATAAGTTATACCTCAGACTCAGAACCTCCTCCCCCTAATTCCACGTCCCTCCCCCTCTCTCCCCTTCCTCTCCCAGATACCGGCTTCCTAACCCTCCATCTTTGGACGGATGCGTAAGGGGCAGGTGAGAGAGAGAGAGAGAGAGAGAGAGAGAGAGAGAGAGAGAGAGAGAGAGAGAGAGAGAGAGAGAGAGCGAAATATCATCAGTACGTAAT
Organism: Macrobrachium rosenbergii; assembly: GCF_040412425.1. Classification (NCBI taxonomy): domain Eukaryota; kingdom Metazoa; phylum Arthropoda; class Malacostraca; order Decapoda; family Palaemonidae; genus Macrobrachium; species Macrobrachium rosenbergii. The sequence continues at coordinate 5,421,073 of NC_089752.1, forward strand.
ACCTATAATTCATATTCCTTCTCAGAAGGAAAACTGGATACAAAAAAATTACATTTTCCTCATAATGCCATAATCTTCGCATACCGCGTTGGAGAGAGAGAGAGAGAGAGAGAGAGAGAGAGAGAGAGAGAGAAAATATTAACAATACACAATACAATTCTAATAATTTCTATTACGCAATTCCTTCTTTCTCGGAAGCCAAACTGCATAAAAATAGTTTCCTCTGAATGACACAGTCTCTGCAAAAAAAAAAAAGAGATTCCAGCCTGTTAAGAGAGAGAGAGAGAGAGAGAGAGAGAGAGAGAGAGAGAGAGAGAGAGAGAGAGAGAATATTAACGACACACAATACAATACCAATAATTTCTATAACGCAATTCCTTCTTTCTCGGAAGCCATATTGCATAAAAATAGTTTCCTCTGAATGACAGTCTCTACAAAAAAAAAAAAAAAAAGAGATTCCAGCGTGTTATAGAGAGAGAGAGAGAGAGAAAAAAAGAAAGAGAGAGAAAATATTAGCAACACACAATACCAATAATTTCTGTTACGCAATCCCTTCTTTCTCGGAAGCCAAATTGCATAAAAATAGTTTCTTCTGAATGATACAGTCCCTGCAAAAAAAAAAATTCCAGCGTGTTGAAGAGAGAGAGAGAGAGAGAGAGAGAGAGAGAGAAAATATTAACACACAATACAATACCAATAATTTCTATTACGCAATCCCTTCTTTCTCGGAAGCCAAATTGCATAAAAATAGTTTCTCTGAAAGATACAGTCTCTGGAAAAAAAAAATCCAGCGTGTTGAAGAGAGAGAGAGAGAGAGAGAGAGAGAGAGAGGAGGCGCGGTCCTATCATCCAAATTCCTGTCATTCATCTTTTGTAATGTGAGTAAAATTTCCCTGAGCTACGTTATCATTATAATGCAAGATCTCTTATGAAAGAAGCCTTAAGGTGAGCAATGACAATGCCAAAAATCTCTTGTAGGTTTAATCGATAATATTAGGAATTGGTGAAAGAGACGTGAACATATCAGGAGGATATTTTTTCTTACAACAAAAAATTTTGAAAATCATTTTAAAACTTTGAGATCCGAAGGCAATTTTAGATACTGAAATGGGACTGAAGAAAAAAATAAATAAGGTGGAGATAAAATATAAAATGAAGAGATACCTGCATACATGCGGAGAGAGAGAGAGAGAGAGAGAGAGAGAGAGAGAGAGAGAGAGAGAGAGAGAGAGAGAGAGAGTGAACTTATTACCTCAAAGTTTCTTTCTTTTACTTTAATTCTCAGAAAATCTTCCCATCTTGAAGCATGGACTTAACTTTTCTCGATACATATACATATATATATATATATATATATATATATATATATATATATATATATATATATATATATATATATATATATATATATACATATATATATATATATATATATATATATATATATATATGTGTATATATATATATATATATATATATATATATATATATATATATATATATATATATATATATATATATATATTATATATATATATATATCTACATGATAAATTAGAGCATAAATCGAAATTCTCAGAAAATCCTCCCATATTCCGCCTCTTTACCGTACTTGTCTTTCCTGATAAAAAAAATAAATTAAAAAAAAATTACGAAAAGCAACAATAATAACCACACGAATGCAAAAGCTTCATCAAAACCGTCGGCGTGTCTCGTGGCGAACAAAGATGTTGTCAGAGGAAGCAAAAAAAAAAAAAAAATACAGAGAGAGAGAGAGAGAGAGAGAGAGAGAGAGAGAGAGAGAGAGAGAGAGGCGGCTCTTCTCTGCCCAGATCAATACGTCAATAGGGACAAAAGACGGAGATGGACAGAAAATAGGCATAGGACAAAAGCGAACGGCGTGATTCCCTTTGAAGTTGAATGAGCAA
>NC_089752.1:5428000-5430500 GCF_040412425.1 Macrobrachium rosenbergii
AGCAGTGAAAGACTCTCTCTCTCTCTCTCTCTCTCTCTCTCTCTCTCTCTCTCTCTCTCTCGTGCCTGTGTGTCCTATGACAGAAAACTCTCTTTGATTCACATATGTGTTGGAGGAATCTCTCTCTCTCTCTCTCTCTCTCTCTCTCTCTCGTGTGGGTGTGTCCTATGACAAAAATACTGTCTTTCCATCACATATGTGTTGGAGGAATCTCTCTCTTTCTCTCTCTCTCTCTCTCTCTAGTGTGTGTGTGCATATTTCCTATGACAGAAATCTCTCTTTGCAACAATGTGTTGGAGGAATCTCTCTCTCTCTCTCTCTCTCTCTCTCTCTCTCTCTCTCTCTCTCTCTCTCTCTCTCTCTCTCTCATTTGACAAAAACTCTTTCCATCACATATGTGTTGAAGGAATCTCTCTCTCTCTCTCTCTCTCTCTCTCTCTCTCTCTCTCTCTCTCTCTCTCTCTCGTGTGTGTGTGTCCTATGACAGAAAACTCTCTTTGCATCACATATGTGTTGGAGGAATCTCTCTCTCTCTCTCTCTCTCTCTCTCTCTCTCTCTCTCTCTCTCTCTCTCGTGTGTATTGTGTGTGTCCTATGACAGAAAACTCTCTTTGCATCACATATGCATTTGGAGGAGGAATCCTCTCTCTCTCTCTCTCTCTCTCTCTCTCTCTCTCTCTCTCTCTCTCCTCACGACACGCCCCTCGAGATCCACTAATCATCGATAAGGAGCCCGACAGGCGCCATTAAGGCTGGCAATCGCGTGGTATTGAAATCGGGCTTTGGCCCGTGAGAGATCAACAGGAAACAAGTGGAAGGAAAGAGAGGCTCTCTAAGCCTAAAGCCGACGGCTCCGGATGTCCGCCTGGACCTAATAAGTCGCAGCTCCTGCCGAAGATCCTACTTCAGGAGAATAACCGTAATTACAGGGTGTCCTGATGCATGTTGTGCGTCTGGTGCGTAATTATGTTACGTAACGCTACTTGCAGGAGTCAGGCTACTTTACCCTCACTTCGTCTTATTTCTCGGGTGCTGATAATAATAATAATAATAATAATAATAATAATAATAATAATAATAATAATAATAATAATTAAGAGCCACGGTAGTGTTAAAAATATTTATGTACAGGGTTAACACTACTGTGGCTTTTAACTGTCGATATTATAGCCTCGTTTCAATAATAATAATAATAATAATAATAATAATAATAATAATAATAATAATAATAATCTACAATTATATAGTAAATTGTAAAAGATAAAAATACAGACTTTCGAAAACCCGAACGGTGTTCCCCATCCGTGCTTACCTTAAAATAATAATAATAATAATAATAATAATAATAATAATAATAATAATAATAATAATAACAATAATAATAATAATAATAATATTCTCATGAGTTTGGGGTGCTTTGTAATATTCATTATAATGATGATAATAATAATGATAACGATTTTACCACAATTAACAGGAAATGAATAATCCAATATAACTTTGGTCATATTAATATGACGTATACAGAATAAAACTGAAATTTATGATTGAGCTGAAATAAAAAAAATTGATCTTATTTAATCTTCAGCTGAAATAAAAAAATAATTTTATTTAATCTTCAAAGCTATAATAATGAAACAAAAAAATTCCTATAGCTTTATATGGAATCAGAGAGTCCAGTGGAAAACTATTATTATTATTATTATTATTATTATTATTATTATTATTATTATTATTATCAAACCACTTTAAAACTCTTCTTAGACACTGAAGAATAACAACAGACGAAATAAGGAGAACAAAAATTAATCCTTCTTTCACGGTGACGCAAGAAAACCTAATCGGTTAAGCTTAACCTGCCTTCAGTGAAGTGAATAAAAAAAAAAACAAGTGAAAAATGCGCCAACCGAGTTCCCTGTACAGCGTATAATGCTGTATGAAACTTTCACCCATGGACCATGAAACTCTCAGCCGCAATCCATGAAAAGACGCACGATCATAGCTAACGGCTAACTTGAACAAAACAAAAACTGCACTGAGGCTAGAGGGCTGTAATTTGGTATGTTTGATGATTGGAGGGTGGATGATCTACATATTCAAATTTGCAGCCCTCTAGCCTCAGTAGTTTTTAAGATCAGAGGGCGGACAGAAAAAGGTGCGGAAGGTCAGACATAGCCATCTCAATAGTTTTCTTTTACAGAAAACTAAAAAAGCCGTTATGCAGAGCCCTGAGAAAGCTGAATCGATCTTTAGAATTAAAAAATATATATACATATCGTTTTATAGTATTTTATTAAATGTAAAACATTGTGAAAGCGTTCTAAATTAACGAAAACAAGAAATGAAAAAAAACAAATAAAGGAAATATACCGTAGGTCAGGTTTTTTATCCTTTGAGAGAAGGAAACACTGACAGAGAGTTATAAATAATATCATAAACAGGTAAATTAAAAGTAAACACAAAGAAACAAAACATAAAAAGACGCTGGAAGGGATTAAAG
>NC_089752.1:5435500-5473000 GCF_040412425.1 Macrobrachium rosenbergii
GGTTATCTGAAAGAATCTGATTATCTTAACGAGATATGATTTTTGTATATTTAATAAAGATTTTAGTCATGTTTATTTTATATATTAAGTATATTATATTTTAAATACAAAACTTTTATATATATTTATTTTTTATTGGTTTTATCTAATATCACTCTTCTTATTTTTGACGTTCATATTCTAACACTGGGTTTAATTAGTATGTCATGATTCGAGTATTCATTACCAATCTTATCATTAATTTATACATTTCATCTTCATTACGGCGCTGAATAATCCTGATGGGGTCCGGCGCTTGGTGTTCAAGCCCTAAATTTCGTAATCAATCAATCAATCAACACATCAGGACCGAATCGGGATCCAAGAGAGACTTTCCGTACTTGTTACAGAAACAGGACTAAAAGGATAAAAAAAAAAAAAACCTTAATAAGACTTTGCTGGCGAAGGCAGTTATGAGGAAGAAACCAGGTCATGACCCCACAGACACAGGGTCACGTGAAGACTGTTGGGTCAGCGTTCCTCAAAATCCGTGCGTAGTCAGAAATCAATAACGTCAGTGTATTCCTTTCTCTCTAGTGAGTTTGAGCGATAATATCTCTATTAAAGTTCTTGACCTTTTTATTGCCACGCCCCCTCTGAGAGTTGATCCTTCCATCCACGGCCCCCTTGCATCAATGAGTAAAATTCGCTCCCAGATTTAAAGGAAAATGAAAAATAAAGAGAAAGAGAAGGGGTGTTTTTATTCTCAAGCCCAACGAGTCTAACCAGAGTATTAGACTATACGCAACTGACGTTATCTCTTGTCAAGAGAATATTGAATATAATTAGAGAATTTTTAATTTTTCCCCTAGGACTCGCGCCCCCCTTGGAATTTGCTGACGCCCTCCTAAGGGGGTGCGGCCCCCAGGTTGAGAACCACTGCTCTATAAGAAATGACAAACATTCTTCCTTCATTTTACACACTCTCGTTATCAAATCTTTAATCCAAACCAATTTACTATAGCCGTTTACAAAAGTGAGAGAATATAGAATTTAGGCCCAAAGCCAAGCGCTGGGACCTATGAAATCATTCAGCCCTGAAACGGAAACTGACAGGAAGAAGGTTAAAAAGGTGTAAAAGGAGGAAACCTCGCTTTGTTACACTATGAAACAATTGTTAGAGAGGGTGGAAAGTCAGATGGAAGAAAGAGAATATGAAAGGCAGGTACAGAAAAAGGAATGAAAAGGGGTTGCAGCTAGGGACCGAAGAGGACCGCAAAAGACCAGCAAGTAATGCCTACAGTGCACCACGTGAGATGAACCGACTGCACTACCCGCCCCCCCAACGGGGTTGTATGGTAACTGCAACCTTGTCTTCAAATAGGCCTATATGTTGTGGTTGTTTGGCTTAAATTTAATACTCTGACGATACACAATTTTCACTGTTACGGTTTTAAATATTATCATTGTTCTGCTTGTTCATATTGCGCTAACAAACAATCAAATGTAATTACGGTAAAGTAAGCCAATATCTTTTCTTGAAGCGTTATCTTACTGTCTCTAATATTTTGCTTTTCTTTCTCAACTAAGACTCGTGAGCCCCAAACTGACATTTAATTCTGGAAAAACAACAAATGGATGAAAACCGACATTTCCGCATAACAAAACATTACAACTACAGAAATAAATGAAGTCACAAAACAGTAAAACAAAGCAACAAAGCAAAATACTAAAACAACCCATTAAGGAAGGAACAACGAACAAAATCGAAAAACGCCGACACTCCAACAAATCCGACACAGCACATACTTCCCCAAAAAGCAGAGCCATGACGCCATCGAACGAAGTTACAAACTAACAACAACAACACAACAACAACAACAACTAACCAACAACAACAGCAGAGCAAAAGAGGGATTTCCCCTTATTTGGAATGATGATGATTAAAGTTGCTCAACTTCGGGGGTGAGAACCGCACAACTTCGAATTACTTAACTTAAACTTTGCCGTATATACTCTCTCACCTCTCACCAATCCCCCTCACACTCTCCTTCCTCCCTCCCTCCCCCTCAATCCTCCACCTCCTCCGCCCCCTACCCTACCGAGGCACGCCTCTTATACTCCTCCCCCACCAAGGACAACTATTAAAGCATTGCAACGGCTCCCACTTCGCCATATCAGAGGTTTCCGGCTAAAATCGAAGCCAGTGTTGATTACTGAATTCTCCCTTCTATAATTCTGTCTCAATTACTTTCAGATGCAAGGTGAATATAATAATAATAATACACAATAATAATAATAATAATAATAATAATAATAAGAAGAAGAAGAAGAAGAAGAAGAAGAAGAAGAAGAAGAAGAAGAAGAAGAAGAAGAAACAAATCCACAGTTATGTACGTGTACATATATTTAAAGATAAATCTGTACAGAGGGCTCTCTGTACAGATTTATCTTTAAATAAATGTACATATATGTAAATAACTGTGGATTTCTTTCTCCATTTCAAGACATGCTACTACGAGTATTTTTTAAATAATAATAATAATAATAATAATAATAATAATAATAATAATAATAATAATAATGCAAGGAAATTCACAATATCATGATAAACCGTTATATAAATGAAATAAAAATCCACAGCTATATAAACAGTTTCTACCTTTTGCATATTAACACAATTTATTTATATATCTGGATTGTTGTTACATAATAATAACAATAATAATAATAACAATAATAATAATAATGGTTTCTCACACGTTCTCTAACAGCATTACCGTTCACAGTACCCGTTTACGAATATCAGATTTGCATAATCATTCTCGTGAAGGAATGGATTTTGAAAGATTTAAAGGATTTTGAAAATATCCATGAGTTCAGGAAAACTGAGAGAGAGAGAGAGAGAGAGAGAGAGAGAGAGAGAGAGAGAGAGAGAGAGTTACAAGAGTAATAATAATGGACTTCCAAGCACCACACAGACGGTACAGTAACACCAGCGTGATTGCATAACAAACAAGACGCATGAGAAACGATTGGGAGGTGGAAGCGGGAAGGGGAAGAAGGGTTGTGAAGAGAAGGGGGATGGGGGGAAGGAATTAGAGAGCAGGGAGAGGGAAGGGGGGAAAGAAATGGGAGATAATTGGGAAAAGAAATGAGGAGGAGGGAGAAAAGTGGCCGAGAACGGGGAGAGGGGGAATCTGACGTCTGTCTTGGACACGCCACCGTCGCCACGTAGTCTTAATGGGGGCTGGGAGGGGTGTTCATCGGGGCTGGGGAGAGGTGGGGTGGGGCCCCTGTTAAAATTCCCGTTGAGTCAGCCTTTTTTTTTTTTTTTTTTTTGTTTCCTTGTACTGGTCCATTCTTGTGTGACCGAGGAACGCGTCGTTGGGAAAGTTCTATCTATGGGTCTTTGTACTGGTCAAATTATTATTTAACTATTCTCATCAATTTATTAGAAGTTCTTTCGTTTTCCTTTCGAGAAAGTAAATGACAAAATGAATAAATGATTTTTCTCTACAAAGGACCTTGAGGGGGAAAATGGATATGCACGGAAGGTACATTCATGTATGCATACTCAGGAAATATGCATGCACGGAAAACGAGCTCACGTAAGAGATAAGTTTATAGTGCTCCACGTGAGCTTACTGTCACCTATTTTTGGCAAGATAAAAAAAGATTACGGATAAGTGAATTAGTCACAGACAGAGAGAGAGAGAGAGAGAGAGAGAGAGAAACTTCTCGTAGACCAACTCCCCAATCACACTTACTATCTGCATGGCATTCAAGAGCGCAAGCAAACAATAAAATTACTGGTATCATCCCTATTATTATCAATGACGATAACAAAAATAACCGTCTTATCACACCTGAGATTGAAATTTCTAAAATTTCAAATGAATTATCTTAATCGCGTGTAAGATCACTAGACCGAGGAATTATCATCTTCATACCGCCCAGGATCGACAGATGAACATATTCAAGTTATTTATCTTAATCACTTTCAAATTCAGTTCTAAAAAGTAATGGAATTATCTTAATACTCTAAAATACAACCTCTTGGAAGTTAATCATCATCACACCTAGATTCAGTTATAAAAGTTAATCAACATCCATAGACCCAAACGTTTAAGTGATTTATCACCGGTAAATAACGAACACTCTGAAGGAGTTAATTATCCTGATCACACAACATTCGCAATTATAAAAAGCCAAATGAATTATATTTTGAAAAAACTCATTCCCGTAATTTTTGAAGAGTTTTCAACATAAGCAAATTCACAAGAACGAAAGCAAACAAGAGAGCCGCGCCAAAAAAAAAAAGAAAACTACCGTGTATTGCGAGAAGGACGATCTACCAATCAACTCACCAAAAACTCTCCCTACCTACCAACCACTACTACTACTACTACTACTACTACTACTACTATTAAGGCTTGGGCCTAGAATCGACCACAGGATGACATTAATTCACCCCTCATCACCCCGAACAATGACGATGGGGTATTCACTCCATTTTCACCCAATCCATCTGACGGGTGTCAGCAGACAATCGCTCGTTTACCCGGCGACCCACACCCCTCCCCTCCCCTGAAACAATTGTCTTGGTAATCATTTTTGCTCTTGGCTAAGCATTGTCGCTCTTGCCGTAATGTAGACCATTAGCGGTGATTAAATATTTGTCTTTTGCAATTTTCTTTATAATACCCTGCACTTTATGGAAAGGATGCCATACAAAAGACATTATATATATATATATATATATATATATATATATATATATATATATATATATATATATATATTATACATACACAAACATATACATATATAATATATATTGAGACGAAGTTGCTGGTACCGTCCCTAGTTGGTCCCTGACAGCAACCTACTTGAGTCGACTAACTACCGCATACATAATCCACAAATGTGATCAGGGAAGACGCAATGAAACTTAAAAAAAAGTGAATAAAAAGTTCCTACTTGCTAGGAAGTCAAACGTCCTAACCACTAGGTTGCTCTCTCTCTCTCTCTCTCTCTCTCTCTCTCTCTCTCTCTCTCTCTCCTACAAATACAGTAAATATATACATCTCTCCCTCTCTCTCTCTCTCTCTCTCTTCTCCATTCACAGCTTCTTAATAGGCTATTAATGTTACAGCTGGCTAACACATTATGACATCCGCGTTTGCGTATGAGTTATGTTATGTCCTTATACGACTTGCCCACAATGGCTTTAACGCATTTATCGGAGAAAAAAAAATACAAGCACTTTAATAATTAATGCACAAATATGCAAGACAGACTGAATGCAGATAATGGATGAATATCATAGAGTCAAAACTTAAGACAATGTGACAATAAAAGAAAAATCTCACACAAATCAACAATAATTTCTGCAGGGGAAATGGGAGACAGATGGGGGTTTGCACCTTGTGGGAGCGATCGCTCTGTTGGGGTGGGGTTGGGGAGGGAGGAGAATGCAGATCCTCCTCCTCCTCCACCACCACCACCACCGCGTATTTGGAATGCACTCCTGAAGAGAAAACGGGTTCTAATCCTTTTTCGCGCTGCTGTTGCTGCTTTTTCTCGCTCTCTGCATGACTGCCATCGTCGTGCCAGATCAATAAGCGAAAGTTCGTGACCCATATCTTAAAACTATATAAACACGGCCGCTGTTTATCACTGCATGCTTGGGAACGCTTTTCCCGTTGATTTATATCGTGAATGTTTGCTTTATTATTTTTTTTTATTATTATTCTAAAATAGCAGAGGCAACGAATGACGTCCAGTATAAATGTTTTTTTTTTTTTGAGACTTCACCAGACCAGTTTAGCAAATCTTTAATAACGCAGCCCATATACTTTACACAATGAATGTGTTCTGCTCTTTTATTTGTCATACGATATGCCAACTGATAATGCGGTTATAGTTTCTGATATCAGATTACAAATCAGCTCGGCAACTAACACGTTGTGATCGCATATTCATCATACTACAACGCATAGTAATCATTCAACATTTGATTTAAAAATTAAGTGCCCTTAGCGACGACGAATAAACAAAAATGCCTGAGCACAATTCGACAGGTTTAACTTCGCAATGCTTATGCACTGCATCGTTGCTAAAGGCGGGCGGGGGTTAGTCAAAGGGAATGGGGGGAGGGGAGTATAAGCTGCCAAACTTACACTTTCTTGAGAGTTGGGTGTGAGCAATGGAGGGGGGTGGACAGGGGATGGGGTGGGGGGATCACCCACGCGTACAAGTTTACGCTGAGCCCTCCATAACTTGTCAACCTTGCGTCTCCCCGATGCCGGTTCTTAATACAAACGGAAGAAGCTGGCGTCTGGGATTCCGACGTCAAGGAAAATGGAAATCAAATCTGAACAGGCGATCAACAACAGCCCTCACCTTCAGGGATGCGTCGATCTTCAATCGCTAATTAATCCCAGCAGTTGACGACAGTCACTTAAATGCAAGCGTTATTACGAAGGCTAACTAGGTCAGCAGTTAAGGAGGTAGGTTCACAGTACACTTGCACGGACTTCGCTGAGCGCGTATTGTATGCCAGTTTGTGTGAGGTTCAGTGTGGCGGGTCTCGTTGCCACCAGAGTATTTTTTCCCTACAGGGTTAATCGAAATGTCTAATTATGGTATGACACAGAGTAAAAGTAGTCTGGGCAAAGTAGAATCAAATGCTATAATCACAAAGATATGTTTAAGTTACTGATACGGTTAAATTTAATGAATTCCGATGTAAAATTCGTCCTTTGACATTCTGTGTGGGGGAGTTCTGAGATGGGAGTCGAGAATAGGGGGGACTAAACAGGAGGACAAAGTTAAACTATTGACGACCCAGGTGGTCTTTTTACATTTTCTCCCCTTCGGCGTATCTTAACGTGATTCTAACAGAGGGGACACAAGCTAAACTATTCACTCTACCTGTAAAATAATCACCACAACGCAAAAACCATTCCTGATTCCAAGAGAAAATTAAAAAGGTGCGGGAGTGGCAACACTCCCTGGGTGGTGTGTCCCTCCCCCCTCCTCGACCACTGTTACGTGAGCGATGTTGTTCACAAACATGCACTCCAAATTGCTTCGTTCGGTTTCTTTGATTGCTTAGGACACCACACCGTTTCGTTCTCATTCCCACTAATACATTATTTGAAACGCCGAAAGTCGCTTTGTCCGAGAAAGTCCGTTTGAATCTGGATTTCTGCTCTATCATTCCACCGCTGATTTTGCAGTTATGAAGAGGGAAGTTCAATATGATATGACATTTCTCAAAGGGATTGGATAAGGAGACCTAATATGGGAGGTTTGCACTATCATCTATGACAGATAAATCCATCGACTTCCCTTCAAATGAATTGCTTGGATGAACTCTAATCTGATAAGGGAATTTGTCGTCCATGGTGTAAGAAAAAAAAAAGGAGCAGTTCAAGAGGCATATTAAAAAAGAAAGCGTTAATGTATGATCATTGCAATATGTCGGTATGAGGGGCAAGCGACTGAAGCAGCTCCGCTCATCACCGCTAAATTCAAAACATTCCCAGAGCAGGCGGGCAGCGTGATCGCCTGCATTTGGCGGAAATTAATGTTTGCAACGCTACAATAGCTATCTTGTGCTTGGTTATGGCTACTATTAGGTTTCTATAACAATGACTGCACAAGTATGCATGATAAATACACTGCGGGATCTGGAAACCCCCAAAGCTACGAAGGGGCGAAAGCTTATTGATTTAAATACAAAGAGTGGAAGAGTTGCTCAAAGATTACTGGCAACCAAAAACTGTGACACACAGCGCTTCGCCGCGTGAGGGCTGGCATTGGCGGGTGAAATTCCGCCAAAAGTTTACTTATTACGCAAAATTTCGAGGTGGAAAGCGTTCCATCGGTATTTCAAGTGATTCCACGTAGAAACGATTACGATGCGCATTCGTAGACTCCGCTATAACACGAAAAGGCGACGCAGTTCCACAATGAAAGGCCGTTTTAGCGCGAGGCGAACATTAGTTCGTCCAACAACTGGACTTGTGCAGTAGATTACTTGGAGCAGACTTCTCCCAGATCCACATGCACACCCGACAGCCCGTCCGTAAGTTCCATTTTCCCGCGGCATTGCGTAACGCACTCGCCCTTACCACCACCCACACCCGCCCTTCTTGCAGGGACATCAGTTACCGAAAGGTATCTCGTGGACGGCCAATGTTTCAAGCTATTGAGACAAGTGTTTTATGAGTACTGCCGTGAATTTGATTGAGAAATGGGCGTCCTTAAGAACACGAGTGCTTCTTTCGCTGCCGTAGCATGAACGGCTATGCTTTAATGGCACAACCAGAAAACTTCAAAAAAAGGGACTCTCGAAAAAAAATCGGTCCGGATTTCTGAATTCCGTAATAAAAGAACATTTAATAACGACAAACGAAGCATTTTGAAAAGCGGGTCGGGTGCCTGGCGAGAGGAATCCCTCAAGTTTAAAACAAGGGACGGGTGGACAGAGCAGCCAATTCTAGTCCTTGTGACGTTGGTTCATAAGGCGGATCTTATCCACTTTTTTTTTTATTATTCATCAGGCAAGCAGATATCAAGGGAAGAGATCTTTAGTTGTGCTGTGATGATTGTGCAAGTTAAAATCTATCACAAGCCTAGTTTTTCTTGTCCTTTTCGTTTACTTCTCTTCGTGGTGTTCGTAAAGTTTTTTTTTTGTATGCTGTATAAAAAGGTCCGTTTAATAACTCGATCTTCTCTTGAACGTCATTGTTTTCGACCGAGAAATTATTGAAGACACTTTTGGCAGAGTTCCGAGTACCTCTGCACATGGCTCTCAAAATAATCAGTTCACCAAAAAAGGGGGAGAAAAACACATCGTTCAAGTATGATTCATAAACGAACGTGTACAACAATAAATTAAATGTAATAATAAGTCACCTTTTGCCTGCCTTTACAGCAATAAATAATATAATGCGACTTTGTAAAACATACACAAGAACTATTTAATTACGCGTAAGGTAGCTCTCAAAATAATGTATACCTAAAAAAATGATTAACGTTCAAAACATGATTCGTAAACGAATGTGTATACCATTAAATTAGATTTGATACATTAAATGCTATCTATTTTCGGTAACAATAATGTGAGGTTAAAAAAACAGCAACATTTTAAAAGAATATTAACGGTATCATTGCTGATTTACTAAATACGTATACCTCATTTAAATAACAGACAGAAAATCCAGACGACGGAGATCATTTTACGACAAGAAATGGACAGAAAAAAGGAAGAAAAACTTACAATGGTGTTCACTTAAAAGCTATGAGAAATAAGGTAAAGTTTGCCAATGGACATCAAGCTGTATTGGGCGGGGCGACTACCATCTAGGAAGTACCTCTTCTCGCACCGCCACGCCGAACTGCCATAATAATGATTCTACATTTTTTTTCTTTTTTACTGCTATTATTCACTGTCCATAATTAATTCTGGCGGTGTAATCTCGTGATAAATTTCGTAACTTATTAAACAGTGTCAATGATTTTCTACCGAGAATACCATACGTAAACGACCTAACGTTAAATGGAACATATTTATATGATGTAAAATCGTTCTATATTCAGCGCAAGCGAAACGGGAAAAGAAAACCGAAGCAAACACAAAATAACCATTTAAAAACGCCAAGATGATAAATCAAGCCACGCGAGAACCAAACAAAGCTAGTGTTCCAAGAAAGCGGTAAAATATTAAGAAATTTCTCCAGCCAACATCCACCCCAACAAAATTGTACGAGTCGGCAACTTTAGTTTAAGGCCGAGGCACAACACACGTGACCGAGGCTGTTACCCACTTAAGCAAAGCCGTCTAATACTTATGCTTTTAGGGTTTATTATTAAACAGTTGGGTTAAACTTGATGACAGGCCTTTTCCCCTACTGGTTATTTTAAGCCGACATGGGGACGGTACAAGTCATCTCTCATCAGTAGGAAGCAACAATAAAATTTGATATTAATCAAACTTTTTCGACACCGATGCTTCAGGATATGATTCATTATTCACGGGAATGACTCGGTACGTTATGTGATTCATGTGCGTTGATTCAAATTGGAGTGTACTGCAAGGACCTGTGACGCTTCTGGGAAAATAGATGAACAATGGATAGTCTTATGACATCCAGACAAGTCATACCAAGTCAATATACAAATGCCATTCATAGAAAAAAATTAAATGGCCATTTTATTCTGAATAGAGGAGATGACTAAGCATATCCCCCTTTAACGAAGCTGACAAAAGTTACCGTGCCAGTTACAACGTAGATATAATTGTCTAATCAGAATTATGTAACCAACGCCTGGCAACCGATTATCTTGATTTCCCGCTTAGAGGAAACAGAAAACTTTTTGTCTCCCGAAAGATTGCACACTCGTGCATACTTACGGATGAGCGGCTCTTTCATTATATACAGATGGCGCAACACAAATGCTTCGAGTCAACAACCGATGTTGGATGGGATTCCCATTTATAGGTGGCTCAAGTAAGACGCTTTTAGAAACAAAGTACTTCGTCTCCCTGTCTCTCTGATCGTGTGCTAAATTCATTAAGTATTGTCATAGAGAGTTCGAGCCGTGGGAAGGAGGAATGCTTTGTTAGTCTAACTCAAGGTTAGAGAAGTCTATCTCCTCGCTCTTCTTGGGGGAGAGAAAGAGAGAGAGAGAGAGAATTGTGTCGGTTCTGTCACGGGGGTTGGTGTTCGAGGCTAGGAGAGAGGGGAGGTAGCGAGGTGGTGGAGGGAAGAGCGGGAGCGAGGTTATTGGCGTAAAGCTAATGAAGATACGGTGTTGGGAGTAGAGGAGGGGAGGATGAGGAGGGGAGGGATGAGGGAGTAGGAGGAGGAAGTATAACAGGGATTTCGGTGGGTGATTTGGTAGTGACTGTATTTAGAACAGGGTCACATTAGGGTAAAACGAAGGCAAGATTAGATAAGATGTGTTTATACGGAGGAGAGCGGATGCGTTTCGTGGGACGAAGGCTGCTTCAGATGAGATATTACTTGCTGGTTAGTGATACTATCTGGTAAATAGGTGGCTGATAGGTTAAATGTTTGTTTAGACGATTTCGTCTACGGTCGGCGGGAAAGTGGACCAAGCGATGACAAGCGAGAACGATATTATAATAATGACCACTTAAAGAATTGATTCAAGGTCTTGCGTTGTTACTAATCAGAAAACCGGTATGAACAAGTGCATGGGTATTGTGTGGCCACGAACCCATGGAATAATAACACACATTCTTGATCGCAACAAAAGAGCAGAGAAAAGTTATTGCTCAGACAGCCCTCCACCGTCTCCTGTTTCCTCCCCTCTTAAAATAAGAAAAAAAAAAAATAGAAGGGAAAAAAATCCAGCATCATCCTCTTTTTCTGATCTTTTTTTTTCCGCGTCGATGATGGGGTTCGTGGAGAGACCGAGACGCAGAGGAAGGATGGGCGGAGTAGGGGATAGGGGGGAGGGAGGGTAACGACTAAAGGGATGTTGGGACAGGGGAGGGCGGCATGAGCGAAGGCGGAAACACAGCTCAAGTAGCGAGGGAGTTCAAGGACTTCATTTTTATAGATGCCGAAGCCATTTGCTGTTCCTGTCGCGCCGATGCCGCTAAGCGCTCCCTGGGTGGGTGCCTGAATTTGCGGATTAAAATACAGCATGCTGAGTTGCTTTACTTTTTTTTTTTTTGTGAGGCTACATTTACGAAGACTGAGGCAAAAGTAAAAATATCCACTTTCCGAGCGGGATCATAATGAATTCGTGATAAAAAAAAAGGGATAATTCTAAGTGTAGTGAAACAACATTATATATGTACAGTATATATATACAGTATGTATATCTTCTTCTTCTTCTTTTAACGTGCTTTTATTCCCATTTTTGTATGAAATTAAGCACGATGCCCTTCTTTTGGCTGACTTTTTGATTTGGCTTTGAGGTAGACCTCTGGTCTCGATCGGCTGCCCTGCCTGACATCCTTAGACCCCGGTACGTATGTTTCATGATATACAGTATGTATATATATATATATATATATATATATATATATATATATATATATATATATATATATATATATATATATATATAATTATATAAAACTTAAATCACACACAATCACAAATACACACACAGCCACAGATTTATGTATGACACTGTCTTCCTAACTTTTCACGGTGGCTATTTCAAATACACAATAAATTTGGTGAAACTGAGTGGTAAATTTTCTCTGTGCGTGTGTGTGTGTGTGTGTTATTATGTATATATATATATATATATATATATATACATATATATATATATATATATATATATATATATATATATATATATTACTGTTTAAAAATTACGAAGTTACACATCGAATCCATTGATACAGTTGACTTGATACATTCGAGGTAACTTTATTGTGTTAATGTGTATACAAAACGGTAGGAAAGCATTATCGATCTTTTCCAGATACTGTATCACGAATAACATTCACTTTTCCTACGAAAGAGGTACAAATGTTACTGAAAAATTACAGGTTTTTGTTATCCAAACAGGTAATGTTATACGAGAATTTATCAAATGCACTTGATAAACTGTGAGTAATAATAGCAATTTATGACACTGTATTATTACTATTATTATTATTATCATTATCATTATTATTAAATGTACACCTGGCAAAGTCAAAATGGTATAATGTTAAAGAACTCCAAAATGTATTGGCCTGAAAAAACAATTAAAGAAGTATACCACCGAAGTCATGATAACCTCCGTTACTAGATTACAGTTTGGCGAAGTTGAATACATGATACAGTACCGTAGTTTTCTTTTCTGTACTTACAGACATAAGGAACGCTATTTTAAGCCTAAATAAATATAGTACAGGTTTTTTTGCACTACCCCAGATAGGACACTTAGAAGTGGTGTCAGCACTGAATGTACTACTGTACTATTACAAAACATAAACCCGCCATCATTAAATATTATATATATATATATATATATATATATATATATATATATATATATATATATATATATATATATATATATATATATATATATGTGTGTGTTTGTGTTGTATATAGGACTACTGAACTGTGATTTGTTAGTAGTTGTACTAAGTCATTTAGTTGTAATTATTACGAATAGCTTCACTCTAGCACAATAAACAGGCAAAACAGTGCATACTTGCGTCTAAGGCACCTTTCCATTAACATAACAAGTCAAAAAAAAAAAATCGCAACTCCCATGGTAGTACTAAATATGGGTAACGCATTGTGTACAGTCAAGGCCTATAATGAAAAATAACTGAGTGAACGTGGTTAATATAATATGGAATGCTTTTGACAAGGACACTTTAAATACTCGAAGGCAAAGAATTCATCTAGTATACAATTGCTTGAAAAGAAATGCAGGGACGAAGAAAAAAAGAAAAAAAAACTGGGTTGAACTAAAACGCAGTCGTGTGGGCTTCAATGTTTACGTCCGCTTAGAACGCTGCTCACATTCCTTTCAGAATTTGAGCCGATGTTCCACAAACAGATTTTGTGTCATTTGACACAAGAGAGAACTCTGACGTTCGGATGAGGAAAGGAAATTGAATCTGCGTTGAATTTTCGATGGGATGTAATGCAGTAATGTACCATTTGACTTTATTTCTACCAAGAAGTTTTAGAAGGTCACCACGAAAGTAAAAAGTTTATTTAAAAAAATGCAACGTGTCTGATTTCTTAAAAAAATGGATTTATTCCAATAAATGCAATAAAATATATAGATCATGGATGACAAAAAAATAACCAAGGTTAAAAGAAGGCAAAGAATAAATAAGTGAAGACATAATCACGGTTTGATAAGCTGAAAGCTACGATGACAATGGAAACCAGGTCGACGGAGTAATGAATGCTGGAGAACAGAACAGAATACAGAATTTAGGCCGAAGGCCAAGGGCTGGGACCTATGAGGTCATTCAGCGCTGAAACGGAAACTGACAAGTAAAAAGGTTTGAAAGGTGTAACAGGAGGAAAACTTCAAAGCAGTTGCACTGTGAAATAATACTGTTGGAAAAGGGTGGAAAGTCAGATGGAAGAAAGAGAATATGAACGGAGGTACAGGAAAAGGAATGAGAGGAGTTGCAGCTAGGGGGCCGAAGGGACGCTGCAAAAAACCTTCAGTAATGCCTACAATGCACCGCGTGAGGTGCACTGACGGCACTAACCCCCCTACGGGGTTGATGGTGGAGGAACAGAAACGACCGCTGACTCACCCAGACATTTGGGTGACAACACGGTTGATATATATAGGACCCTGGGTGACAACAGCCACGGATGAGGAGGCGAATTATAGAAAAGATGAAGCGAGGGAAGTAGCGGGATAAGTGGAAAGGGTTTAGAAGTGTCCTTGTAAGCTAGGATGCACGGATTGTTTAACCAACTTCCCTTTACTGAAATACTGTGTGACGTTTATAGAAACGAGATAAAAGGAGGTGGGAACTGCTAGGGTTCCTTACGTAGAATAAAAAGAGAATAATTGATGGTAACGATGAGCAATGTATATATGTAAGAGAGGTATAAAAAAAGTTAGCACATCCAAAAATATGGATAAGAGTGTTCTGAGGGTGTTAGGTAATGTGGAGAGAATGGAAGACAATAAGAGGTGAAAACTGCGTGCATTTCGGAAATTTTGGAAGAAAAGAAGACAGGGAGAACTAGATAACGCTGATAAATTAGAGAGAGAGAGATTTATATACTAAAGATTAAAGATTGATACAAAAGAATGTATAATGAGAGTAATAACTTAGAATTAGAGAGAGAGAGAGAGAGAGAGAGCAAAGTATATTACACTAAAATTTATAATTAAAAGATTTCAAAACTAAAATCTCCCAAATAATTAAGATAGAGAAGGACGGCAATGCTTATCAAACCTCAGACTGAGAATAAATTTTCAAGATTTCAGTTCGACATGAAAATCTCCCATTTTCTTTGAGAACTCAGGTATTATTATTAATATTATCAAACTTATTATTAAATAAATATAGATATACCGTATATAAGCTGGAATTAGGTTCGAGTCTATTATTATTATTATTATTATTATTATTATTATTATTCAGAGGATACAACCTGTTCATATAGAACAAGCCTTGGTAAGTGTCAAGCATTCCAACACAGGGGGAGAGAGAGAGAGAGAGAGAGAGAGAGAGAGAGAGAGAGAGAGAGAGATTCTCTTAATACGTTTCTCCAGCTTGCAATTCTCTCTCCCCACCCAGCCCACACTCACTAAAAAATTCAGAAGGAATATAGAACAATAAGACAAGGATAAAATTACGATGAAAAAATTAATGAATATAATGAAATTGAGGAAATGAGAGACGAGAAGATAAATAAAGAGAGTGAAGAATAATGAGTGAAACAGGATAAAATATAACAAAGGGAATGTGCGTCGAATGTGAATGATGAAGCGGGCTAGGACCCCCAAAAAGGGATCAGTTACCCATGCTGAGTCCATTTAGGGTTGTACCTTTGAAACTTCCCCTTCCCCCATTCCCCCCATCCCATACTCCCCTCCTTCCCCCTCTGGCCCATCATTTCATCAGCTGACCATCGTTAAAGGCCACGTCGTGTGCTTTATGCTCACTCCTTCCGAAGGCGGAGAGGCCATCTCATGCTCCGGGGAACTGCAAGGGCTACCCCACAGAGAGAGAGAGTTGTATGGGTATATATAGATATGATAATGAAAAATGAGAAGTCAGAGAGAGAGGGGAGAGAGAGAGAGTTGTATGGGTATGTATTGATATCCTATGATAATGAAAAATGAGAAGTCAGAGAGAGAGAGAGAGAGAGTTGTAAAGGTATGTACTGATATCTTATGATAATGAAAAATGAAAGTCAGAGAGAGAGAGAGAGAGAGGAGAGAGAGAGAGAGAGAGAGAGTTGTATGGGTTTGTATTGATATCTTATGGTAATGAAAAATCAGAGAGAGAGAGAGAGTTGTATGGGTATGTAAGATATCTTATGATAATGAAAAATGAGAAGTCAGAGAGAGAGAGAGAGAGAGAGAGAGAGTGTGTGTGAGTGTGTCGTGCTATTACGTTGGAAAAAGATTAAGAAATCAGTTGTATGCTATATACAGAGAGCTAACGATAATAGAAAATGAGAAGTCAGAGAGAGAGAGAGAGAGAGAGAGAGAACTGGGACTGGATTGTGGAACGGGTAACGGCTAATCTTCAACATGATGAGAATTTCCCCCCCTTTTTTTTCGTCTTTCTTTTTTTTTTTTTTATCAGGTTCCATCGGCTGTCAGGAGAAACTGGGAGTTCCGTAGAAAGTTCGTCCGAATGGCGGGGCTGGGAGTGACGTGTATGAGACGGTTCCTCTAAAACATTTCCGGAGTGACCTGCCCGTTTGTTGGATGGCTACCATTCGAGGAACCCAAGATTTTTCCGAGTAAACTTTTGCGTAGGGGAGGGTTAACTTCCTGGCCTCGTGAACTAACAAGCGTTAATGGAACCCGCTACAAACCTCGAGGGAATGAGTCATAACGAGGCCTGAGAGCGAGAGAGAACAACAGATCGTTCAGTTGGAGTTAAGTTAGGTATATCTTAGTTTAACCAGACCACTGAGCTGATTAACAGCTCTCCTAGGGCTGGCCCGAAGGATTAGATTTATTTTTATTTTTACGTGGCTAAGAACCAATTGGTTAAAAGCGTAAAATTTCATCCAAGACAAAATACACTCGCAAAGTTATAATTATATCTTCCTGATGCAATTTATTGAAAATCTCTCCTGGGGTGTAACCAGTAATGGCGACAAGCCTTTGGTGGAATAAACTAACCATTTCTAATGGTCCCAACGCAATGTAGTACTGGTTCTGGTCTGCAATTAAATGGACGACCACCATCCAACGCCAGGTTAATAGCAGGGTAACCTCTCCTTCCGCTCTCTCGATCACTTCAGTTGAGAAACACTGGGTCTGGTCAGTGTCTGGATAGGTGAATACCAGTAAATATCAGGGGACAGCAATGACACAAGCTGCCGTGTGCATCTGTGGGACGCGACCATGATTCCAGTAACTTTGTCTAAAAATTCAGTGTTCAGACAATTTGCAAGAGATATTAGGTGACTGGTGCGAGCGACTCTGAATCACAATAAGACAGACGAACGAATGTATATGGAACACAAAAAAGATAACACCTTGATAACAGAAGAACACATGACGTCAATGAGGCCATGGGCTCAGTACAGTAAGGCAAGTTCTGAACGAACTGTATAGTTCAAATGGCATTATTAATACATTAAATCTATTGAAATCCATATCAATTTCCAAAGAAAGTGAGATGAAATGAATACTATTTAGTTATTTTAGTCAGATTTCTTGACTCTTAAACAGCCGCATAATTTCTTTAACACCTTCGCCCAAAAATCCAGAGCCATTTTTCTGGAAAAGAGAACCACACATAGACAGATACTCAAGGAAGAATTATGACACCCTACTCTAGGAGAAAGTTAAAGTATAGCTTAGATTTAGCAGACCACTGGGCTGATTAACAGCTCCTAGGGCTGGCGAAGACACGTAGACTTATTTTACGTGGCTAAAACAGTTGGTTACTTAGCAAAGACCTACAGACTGGGAAACCGCATTATGCGATAAATGAATTTCTATCACCAGAAATAATCCCTCTTATTCCTCATTGGCCGCTCGGAAAACTCCGGCCAGCAGAGTGCAAACTGAGAAAACCCAACCCAACGAAGAACTGGAAGATTCAAAGCGAGGCTAATAATAGGGAATAATAAAAACAAAAACGACGACACGTGAAAAGGAAAAAACAAATCCTTCATACAAAGATAAGAGAGCAGTACAACTACGATTAATACAAAGGGAAATACTAACAATAACAGCAATAATAATAATAATAATAATAATAATAATAATAATAATAATAATAATAATCCGAGTGGATCTTGTTTGTTCTCCCCGGGTGACAGTAGGGGAGACCTGACAAAGCCACCCTCCTCCTGCAAACCAGTTTGTCCGCCCCGGGTAGGGGGCGGGGTAGGTAGGGAAACGGGAGGGTAGGGAAGACAGCAGCGCCGAGTTCCAGCGCGCGTCAACAAGCTCGTAATAATAATAATAATAATAATAATAATAATAATAATAATAATAATAATAATAATAATAATAATAATAATAATAAGGGGAAGCGAACAAATTCCCGAAAGTTATGTGTACAGTTTTATCTCTAAATATATGTACATATACATAACTGTGGATTTGTTTCCAATAATAATAATAATAATAATAATAATAATAATAATAATAATAATAATAAAGCCCTTCACTCAATGATGAAGGCCAAATCAAGCCACAGCGAACAATCCCATAAGAGAACTCGATTAAACGTAACAGCGCAAACTATATCTCCACCAGAGAGAAGAACGAATTTTTCGTGGAGAAATCTACGATCAAACACCTTAATCAGTAAAGGAATAAGATTATAAATCAAGGATTTTCCCCTACAATAATTACTCGCATCTTGCATTGCCTCGTAACCCCCAACTCCTCCCACACCACAAAGAAGTGAGCTATAATTTTTTTTCAAAAGCGGATATATCGCTAATTTAGTTGAGAAGTACCAATTTGTTTCATTGCGTTCTATCTATCTATCTATCTATCTATCTATCTATATATATATATATATATATATATATATATATATATATATATAGATGAAAAAGAGAGAGAGAGTTAATGAAAAAATAAAATTGAAACCAAGATCAATTTTCTTCGAGAATGTTGCAATTTTAAACGCACACTTCAAAGTTTGGCCTCACACAATTATTTCTTGAAAGCCCGCACTGTCATCATTTATCAGAGGTCCAATAACGCCCTCTTGTCTTGGCAGGTGTTTGTCATTTCACCAAAAAAAAAAAAAAAAAAAAAAGCTTTCGAAAAATTTCATGTCAAAAGCACAGACTCCACAACCGCTGATCTGAAAGGCAGTGGTGGGAAGGAGCTCGTCAAATCAGCCTTTTTTTTTTTTTTAAACTCCTTTTTTCAAAGTTTATGACGAAGATGAGTGCCAAGTGACATGTATTCGTGAGAAAATATTTATGACAGAGAGAGAGAGAGAGAGAGAGAGAGAGAGAGAGAGAGAGAGAGAGATGCAAGTTAGACTGTAAAGAGTTTTTAAACACTTTCATAAACAGAGATTGAAGCAAACATTTTTGCTGATGTTCTTAAACATATCAATAAATAAATGCTAGAGAGAGAGAGAGAGAGAGAGAGAGAGGGCGCAAGGTGCGAGGTTTTGTACGGTAGAATTCCGGTCTCATTAAATAACAGGATCATATAATATTGCAACATACAAAACTAGGAAAACACACATTTAAACGAAAAATTCAGCAAATGAATTAACATACGTAAACAGTTACAACAGCAGAAACAGTATTAAATACACATAATGCCTATGCATAAGTGTGTTGAAAACTGAGTATGATATTGTTAAAAGGACAAAACAGCTAATACCAGGACTGTTAATTTAAAAGACACAGTTCAAGGCAAATTCTCGTCAGTTTTGAAACAGCCACATTTCCTGCTTACTGAAGCTCTTTCAGACGTTGAATGGACATCGTGCGTTCCAGGAGCTTTACGAATCTGGAACTGCATTGCATATGGCTAACTTTAATATTTACATTAAATATTTAATCTCTTCTTTTATGAAAGTGTTTATAAACGCTTACAGTCTAACTTGCATCTCTCTCTCTGTCTCTGTCTCTCTCTCTCTCTCTCTCTCTCTCTCTCTCTCTAACATTTATTTATTGATATGTTTAAGAACATCAGCAAAAATGTTTGTTTTAATCTCTTTTTTATGAAAGTGATTAAAAACGCTTACAGTGTAATTTGCATCTCTCTCTCTCTCTCTCTCTCTCTCTCTCTCTCTCTCTCTCTCTCTCTAGCATTTATTTATTGATGTGTTTAAGAACATCAGCAAAAATGTTTGCTTCAATCTCTTTTTTATGAAAGTGTTTAAAAACTCTTACAGTCTAACTTGCACCTCTCTCTCTCTCTCTCTCTCTCTCTCTCTCTCTCTCTCTCTCTCTCTCTCTCTCTCTCTGCCTAACAGTATTTGTGCTTTCCCATTATATACAACATTTTTATTAGTTCAAGATTCTAAACATGCATTAATGTCTACTAAATCCTTTACGAGGGAAGGCTCTAGATGACGTCCTTTTTTTAGTTTTCTGTAAAAGAAAACTATTGTGCCGGCTTTGTCTGTTCGTCCACCCTCAGATCTTAACAACTACTGAGGCTACACGGCTGCAATTTGATATGTTTGACGATTGGAGGGTGGACGATCAACATACCAATTTGCATCCCTCTAGCCCCAGCACTTGCTAAGATCTGAGGGTGGGCGAACAGACATAGCCGGCACGATAGTTTTCTTTTACAGACAACTAAAAAAGGATAATGTCATCTAGAGCCTCAACCCGTGAAGGTTTTAGTAGACATTAATGCATGTTTACAGTCTTGAACTAATAAAAATGTTGTATATAATGGGAAGGCACAAATACTGTCAGAGAGAAGAGAGAGAGAGAGAGAGATGAAAATTTCACTGTAAGGCTTCTTAAACACTCATAAAAAAAAGAGATTAACAAACGTTTTTGCTGATGTTCTTAAACATATCAATAAATACATGTTAAAGAGAGAGAGAGAGAGAGAGAGAGAGAGAGAGAGAGAGAGAGAGAGAGAGAGATGCAGAATAACACTGTAAGCGTTTTTAAACACTTTCATAAGAAAAAGAGATTAAAACAAACCTTTTTGCTGACGTTCTTAAACATATCAATAAATAAAAGTTAGAGAGAGAGAGAGAGAGAGAGAGAGAGAGAATCGGGGAGGGTTTACTAAACTACAGCTTTCATATAAATATACCAGTAACATACAGCAGGAGTGTAGTATGTAAGTTCTTAACCATGGAAGTTCCTCTTTGGGCGAGTCGGTAGAGTTGTGGGCTAGCACTCGCTAGGCCCGAGTTCGAGTCTCCGGCCGGCTAATGAAGAATTAGAGGAATTTATTTCTGGTGACAGAAATTCATTTCTCGCTATAATGTGGTTCGGATTCCACAATAAGCTGTAGGTCCCGTTGCTAGGTAACCAATTGGTTCTTAGCCACGTAAAATAAGTCTGATCCTTCGGGCCAGCCCTAGGAGAGCTGTTAATCAGCTCAGTGGTCTGGTAAAACTAAGCTATACTTAACTTTTTTTCTTAACCATGGAAATTATTATGTCGACTGATTTATACAATTAACTGGCACTACCAAAACGATTTACATAACAGAAGGAGGAAAAGTCATGATAACAAGTTTACAACAAATGTTTTCGTATCTTATCTTAATTGTAAGTTACTTGGAA
This sequence comes from Macrobrachium rosenbergii, assembly GCF_040412425.1. NCBI lineage: Eukaryota > Metazoa > Arthropoda > Malacostraca > Decapoda > Palaemonidae > Macrobrachium > Macrobrachium rosenbergii. Next base: position 5,456,907 of record NC_089752.1, read on the forward strand.
AAAAATATCAGCTGATAGCGAGATCATGTAATGACGCAAGGATGATAGCATTTGGACTTTCACTCGCTTATCAGTTTTATGAGCTCGAGAAAACAACAACAGTTTGCTTAATCTGTCAATACGCACCCACACGCGCGTATATGCGCGTCTTTTCCCCCAGAAAGCGAGACTCCAGGAATTACCAATCTGATTTTCAGTTTTTGTATTCTGAGATGCGGTTGCTAACCCCCTCACCTTTTCTTTCTTCAGGCTGAAATCCACTACAGTCGACTGACTACACTAATCATATTGGAATAGAATAGAATATAGAATTTGGCTAAAGGCCAAGCGCTGGGATCTATGAGGTCATTCAGAGCTGAAAGGGAAACTGAGAGTAAACGGTCTGAAAGGTGTAACAGGAGGAAAACCTCGCTGTTGCATCTTGAATTAACTTAGGAGAGGGTGGAAAGTAAGATGGAAGAAAGAGAATGTGAAAGAAAGTACAGTACACAAACGAAAGGGGTTGCAGCTATAGGGGCCGGAAGCACGCTTCAAAGAACCTTCAGTAATGCCTACAAGTGCACCGCATGAGGTGCACTGACGGCACTAACCCCAGCTACGGAGTTTGCTTACATCTTCTCTCATCCTGCCATTACCTGATATCTTTACTCCTAAATACATATAAAATTCTATTGCTTCCACACTGTCACTGTCCACAATAACGCTCACTGCTCCATCATCCTGGTACCCATTAACCATCACAACCTTCTCTCTTGTTTAAATTTACTCTTAACTTTCATCTCTTGCAAGCACTTTCAAATTCCATCACCAATCTCTGCAGCTTCTCTGGACTATGTCCAATCAGTACTGCATCGTAGTGAATTTCAGTCATCCCAAACTATCTGTTAACACAACTTTAAACCTATATCTAATGTCCTTTTCCCTGATTACTTGCATTATCCCATCCATAAAAAATATTAAACATCCATACAGACATAATAGATCCCTTTTTACACCAAACATGTCACTCTCTTGCCTAGATATTCTAACACATACTTTACTTCCATCGTAAAAACTTTCAGTAATCTCAAAAAATTTGCCCACCATACCATAAATCGTCGACACCTGCATTACATATCAGTCAATTATAGTTATTTCGTTTCTCTTGGTCCATGTACTGAATTGAATTGAACTTAATTGAATATTAAATATAGAATTTAGGCCAAAGGCCAAGCACTGGGACCTATGAGGTCATTCAGCGCTGAAACGGAAATTGACAGCAAGAAGGAATGAAAGGTGTAACAGGAGGAAACCCATGCAGTTCCACTATGTGTCAATTGTTAGGAGAGAGTGGAAAGTAAGATGGGAGAAAGAGAATATGAAAGGAGGTACAGTAAAAGGAATGAAAGGGGTTGCAGCTAGGGGCCGAAGGCACGCTGCAAAGAACCTCAAGTAATGCCTACAGTGCACCGCATGAGGTTCACTAACGGCACTAACCCCCTACGGGGTTTTGGTCCATGTACACTCGGCCTTCAAGCATCTCACCAATTGTTCCATAACAAGTGCTGAATCCTGATCCACGCAAGATGTTCTGTAGTACCTGTAATCCCTCATCTTCTCATCACTGCCTCCATCTACTTGCTTTTCCATCTACACTTCTCTTTAGGGAACATATATTTCCTATCACTAAGCTCCTTACCAAACACATTACCACACGACACCCTCCCTTCTCATCTATTCAAGAACTCAGTACCTGCTCAGAGTACCACCTGCCGCACATGTATGCATTTAAATCACCTAGCACAACCACCCTTTCTTGCTTTCCAAACCAGTCAAAGTACAGATTCAAACTCTCCCTAAAGCAGCCTCTGCCACTCTCATTCACTTCGAACCCTAGCCTGAATACACTCGCCATCATAATTCATTTTCCAACATACAACTGGCCTTCCTGTAGGTAACCTTAAGCAGCATCGGTTCTGGTCAGGACTTGGATGGGTGCCGAATGAAAAGTCGGAAATTGTTGTCCCTGGGCTAGAAACCTTACCCCTTAAATTAATCGTTAAAACCTCTACAATATTCCTTACAATACGACAATACACTGTGAGCCACAATGAGGCCCGAGCAGCCACCGAATTAAGTGAAAAATTTAGCCACAGAACATATTGGAATATAAACCAAAGGCCAAGCACTGGGACCTATGAGGTCATTCAGCTCTGGGAAGGAAATTGAGAGTTGGTAGATTGAAAGGTGTAACAGGAGGAAAACCTGTTTCAATTATTTCACAGTTGCACTATGAAATAATTATTAGGAGAGGGTGGATAGCAAGGTGGAAGAAAGATCATATGAATGGAGGTACAGAAAAAGGGATGAAAGGGGTTGCAGCTAGGGGACGAAGGGACGCTGCAAAGAACCTTCAGCAATGCCTACAGCGCACCCCATGAGGTGCACTGACGACGCTACCCCACAACGGGGCAGAACGACATATTAAAACAAGCCTATTTATTTCGTTTGTTATTTGGCGCAGACCAGAAATAGGAAAGCGAATTGCGTCCCGCAAACGTATCCGTGCGAGCTTAAATGTTTACGTCCATTCAGAATGCTTCTCACATACCTTTTGGAATTCGAGCCGCTTCCCGCAAAAACACTCTCTCTCTCTCTCTCTCTCTCTCTCTCTCTCTCTCTCTCTCTCTCTCTCTCTCTCTCTCTCTCTCTCGTCATTTGGCACTTGGGTGTACTCTCCGGTGTTCGGGATGAGGATATGAGAAAGAGAAAATTATATTTTCGGGAGAGGGGAGGGGGAAGGGGGAAGAGGACATGAAATGCAATTGTAATGAACTAAATTATATATATTTATATATATATGCATATATATATATGCATATACATATATATGTATATGTATATGTATACATATATATATTTAGATATATATATATTAGATATATATATATATATATATATATCTATATATATATAATACTGATATATATTATATATATATATATATATATATATATATATATATATATATATATATATATATATATATATATATATATATATGTACATACATACATACATACATACATCCATAAATAAACTGTACATGTGTGTATATATTAATACATATATACATATAAATATATATACATTATCAAATTCATTTAAAGCTTTCAATCAATAAACCGCTCCAAAATGGATACCAGCAAAGTTGAATATTACATTTATTAACAGATTTTGTTATAGGAAACCACTTACATTACAGGAAGTAAGATTTCTACTTTTCTTTCGTAAACAGTGCAAACATTCAATAAAGGCTCCAACGTTTACCACTAGATACTTTACCTAGATGACTTAGCAAAGTATTGTATCTCAAAAAAAGTCGTAAATAATCTGCCGTCACTATGAATTTGGTTTTATTTGTTCTTCTTTCTATTAATTACAGTATTGCATTTAGATTCATTTTAACAACTGTATTTTCTTTTCCAGATAACTGCAAGATTTCCTCACCTGACTGGTCAGAAACCATAACACCAAGCACCACGACAGAATAACAAAGAGAATTATTGTAATTATTGCGCAACTTTGCTGTTTACTGGCCTCATCGCTGTCCCTGCGTTCACTCTTACCATAACTTTCCCATTTTCTGATTATGTGAAAAGGATAATCTACTCTGAAGACGTGTTGGGGGAGGGCTTAAGGTGAGCTCTGTTCAAGACTAGAATAGAATATAGCATTTAGGACAAAGGCCAAGCGTTGGGACCTATGAGGTCATTCAGCCCTGAAACGGAAATTGACAGCAAAAAGTCTGAAAGGTGTAACAGGAGGAAAACCTCGCATTTGCACTATGATTCAATTGTTAGAGAGGATGGAAAGTAAGATGGAAGAAAGAGAATATGAACGGAGGTACAGAAAAAGGAATGAAAGGGGTTGCAGCTAGGGGCCGACGAGACGGTGCAAAGAACCTTGAGTAATCCCCACGGTGCACCACATGAGGTGCACTCACGTACTAGCCCCCTGGGGGAAATAATAATAATCATGGTGACCTGAGTTTTACGTTCGCTACGCCAGTGACGTTCCGGAAAATGGATCTAACAAGTTCCCTTCATGTATAGACGCCGCGCATACATACATATGTATGTGTATACATATATATAATATATATACATATATATGTATATATATACATCATACATACATATATATATATATATATATATATATATATATATATATATATATATATATATATAATATATACATATATATGTATATATATATAAATACATATAATATATGAGGGCCTAGAACCAGAAGGTTGTAAACACACCCCCACCGATTTGGATTAGGCATACCAGTATATGTGGCAACGTTTCCTCTGTCTATTTGTGACATTTTTCTATGCTAGTCAGCCGTTTCAGGAAGGTCAGGAAATCCCCTACTCGAACAGTAGAAATTATCAATTTTAGCTAAATGAACAGAACGTGATCTGCCTCTTACAACCTCATAAGCTCAGTTACAACCAGAAGGTTGCATGTGCAGCAGCTCAGAGGGAGCCAATGAGCGCGCGTCACTAAACGAATTATTCAGTTCTGAAATCAGCATTTTTCCCGGTGTCGGCCAATCACCGCGCCGGTTTTACATCTCCTCTGTTTACATTCCCAGTCGTGATTTTCGCGGCGAATTGAATATCCGTAGTGTTGTGATTTGTGTTTTTTATTATCCATATTTAGCGCCATTATGTCTTCCTCTGGTAGTGAAAGTGATCACTATGATGTCGTCAACGGCCCAGAGGAAAAAAAGGACAGGAATGAAGCGTCATGAAAAAAATGGTGTTAAGTTACTGCACGATTCCAAGAATATGTTTCTGGGTGTACAGACAAACTCATTGCCTGCACGTATACCAGTAAAAACATTATGATGATGGAAGGTTATCAGTCAACTTTATTATTATTATTAATTATTATTAATTATTATTATTATTATTATTATTATATTTTTCCATCACTATATTGATTACTCATCAATATTATTATTATTATTATTATTATATTTTTATTATTATAATTATTATCATTAACATCCATTGTTGTTATAGCTATAATAACACTTTATTATCATTTACATTTAACTATGGTTTTTACTGCTATGACCAGAATATAAACAAATGTGAGGTTAGGCGGACATTTTGAATGCTAGCGCGCAAGCGCACCTATTTTTCAGTGGTTTCATATGAAAAATCAATATCTTTCTTAGAAGCAGAGTAATGAATGCTAGACTTTGAGAGAGAGAGGTTTCTGAGGCCCTCATATATATATACACATACATGCATATAAATATATATACGTGTGTTTGTGTGCGTGCGTGTGTATACATATATATACAGTATCTGCCTTTATTCGCTTTAACTTTTTCTTGGCCCCTGCTAACACTGGTGGCACTGTACCCATTCACTGCTGGGTCCATCGTTGGCCCTTAGGCGGGAATCGAACCCCGGATCTTTCAAACGCTAACCCCGCGCCATACCAGTAAACAACAGCACCCCCAGTTCAAACTTAATGATGATCACCATAACGTCATAACACTTTAGAGCTTCGTTTCAACCATTAATAACTGTAGTGATTATGGATAATGCTGAGCATAAGTGGTTGTTAGGAAGAGAGAGAGAGAGAGAGAGAGAGAGAGAGAGAGGAGAGATGAGATTTCTATGAGAGAGAGAATCAAATATTATTTTTATCATGTTTTTTTCTGGGAGAGGTATAATACAATTTCAGTCTTTATCACAAGGCAGTGTTCGTACGTGAGAGTCGAACAAAACCCCCCTAAAAAAGGTACAGAAATAAAGAGAGAAAGAGAAAGAGAAAGAGAGAGAGAAAAAAAAGAAAGAGGAAAGAATGGAGTGTCAAAGTGAAAGCGGAAAAGGGAAAGAGGTAAAAATTGAATAAAAAAAAAAGTATTATTTGGTTAGATTTTTTTTCTCGTTCGGAAACAGGACGAGCAGTTTAACTTGTTCAGAATTATTTGAAGTTTTTTTTTTTTATTTCTTTATTTTTTTTGAGTCGCGGGATTTTGTTGAAAGACGAGGCGAAAGAGATGGAGGAATGACGAACTGGATCGTCACTTAGAGGTAAGAATGACATTTTTTGGTAAGACTCGTCAATAAACCACGTTTTTAAAAGATACTTAAGCAAACGATATCTTTTTTTAACTGAACTGAATATAGAATTTAGGCCAAAGGCCAAGCGCTGGGACCTATGAGGTCATTCAGTGCTGAAACGGAAATTGACGGTAAAGGGTTTGAAAGGTGTAACAGGAGGAAAACCTCGCAGTTCCTCATTGGACAGGGGTATCGTTCTCGGCTAGCACTCTACTAGTCCCACGTTCGATTCTCCGACCGGCCAATGAAGAATTAGAGGAATTTATTTCTAGTGATAGAAATTCATTTCTCGTTATAATGTGGTTCGGATTCCACAATAAGCCGTAGGTCCCGTTGCTAAGTAACCAATTGGTTCTTAGCCACGTAAAATAAATCTAATCCTTCGGGCCAGCCCTAAGAGTGCTGTTAATCAGCTCAGTGGTCTGGTTAAACTAAGATAAGCTTAACTTCTTTTTTTTTTTGCACTAATAATCAATTGTGGGGAGAGTTTGGAAAGTAAGAGGGAAGAAAGAGAATATGAAAGGAGGTACAGTAAAAGGAACGAAATTGTAAACTCACGCAAATAAGTTATGTATTGGAAAAATATTTTTAAAAAATATAGTTCTGGAAGACACTTAAGTAATCTATAATTTCTAAAGTAGCTGGAATGAGATCAGAGATTTGCCATACGAAGAGAAAATAGATAACTGATAAGCATATGAACACCAAGTCAGTAGAAAGACACTTAGTAAACGTTCGCCAGATCTACCAATAACAGCATTCATAAATACCTGTGTAAGTGTGTGTATGGAGACATTTTACCCTTTTGAGAGAGAGAGAGAGTTAGAATGAGAGAGAGAGAGAGAGTATTAACCGGAATGAGTTAGATGAGAGCTAGAGAGAGGAAAAGTAATCAAATATTAACATCAGGTTTTTTCTGAGAGAGAGAGAGAGAGAGAATAATACAATTTCAGTCTTTATCACAGGCAGTGTTCGTACGTGAAAATCAGACAAAACCCCCCTAAAATTAACAGAAATAAAGAGAGAAAGAAAGAGAAAGAGAGAAAAAAAAGAAAGAAGAGAAAAATGGAGAAAAAGTGAAAGCGGAAAAGAAAAGAGAAAAATTGAAAAAAAAAAAAAAAAAAGATTATTTGAGATTTTTTCTTGTTCCGGAAACAGACGAGCAGTTTAACTTGTTCAGAATTATTTGATTTTTTTGAGTCGTCGGGATTTTGTTGAAAGACGAGGCGAAAGAGATGGAGGAATGACGAACTGGATCGTCACTTGAGTAAGAATGACATTTTTGCTAACTCAGAATGAGAGAGAAAAAGATGAGAAACGATAGAGAGAGAGAGAAAGAGCGAGAGACCTATGAGAGAGAGTTGAGAGAGAGAGAGATAAATTTGAAAATTCTTACAAAAATCGCAGTTACTCATTGGAGAGGTATCGTTCTCGAGAGAGAGAGAGTTCGAGAGAGAGAGAATAATTAGAGAATTTATTTCTGAGAGAGGAATGTAGTTTCGGATTACAATAAGCTGTGGATTAGGCTGGGTATGGTTCTCAGCCACGTAAAATAAAATCCATCCCAGAGGAGACTGTTAATCATCAGTGAAGATCTCTAAGATATACTTAACTTCTTTTTTTTTACTAATAATCAATTTATTAGGGAGAGTTTAGAGAAATGGGAAGAAAGAGAATTGCAGTAAAGGAACTGTCTCACATAAATCAGTTATGTATTGGAAAAATTTTTAAAAAATATAGTTCTAGAAACTTAAATAAAATATATTACTAAAGTAGCTGGAATGAGAGAGAGATTTGAGAGAGAGAGAGAGAGAGGAACTGAGAGAGAGGAGAGAGAAAGACACTTAGTAAACGTTCAGAGAGAGTGTAAGTGTGTGTAGAGACATTTTTACAGTTAGAATGGAAATGACAAAAATATTACTAATTTTTGCTGTTAAGAGAAAAATATTGAGAATGAGAGAGAGAGAGAGAGAGAGAGAGAGAGAGAGAGAGAGAGAGAGAAAAAGAAAATTTTTACTAATATAATGGAAATGACAAAAACATTACTAATTTTTGAGTTAAAAGAGAAAAATATTAGAAGAGAGAGAGAGAGAGAGAGGAGAGAGAGAGAGAGAGAGAGAGAGAGAATTTTTACTGTTAGAATGGAAATGACAAAAATATTACTAATGGAATTTTTACTGAGAGAAGAAGAGACAAAATATTACTCACCGGAATGAGAGAGAAGAGACAAATTCTACTAATCGAAATGAGAGAGAGAGAGGTGTATAAGAGAAATGTATCTCAAATGAGAGAAAAAAAAAAAAAAATCTCGAATTTCCTCCAAATCACACAGAAAACTCTCGAATCGTGTCGTAATATCCTCCTCATTTTCCTCCCACGAGTAGCGAGGAAAGGAACGCCTAAAACCCATGTTTGCGCGCACATGCACGCCAAGCGCCGGGTAATTAAGACTTCGTCATTAAAGCCGCCTGTGCAAGCAGTCTTCTATGTCTCAAGATAAAAAAGTGGTTACTCCGTTTCTGCTTGTTCTCGTCTTTAACCTTGTCATTCAATTTATTTCTCATTTATCCTTCATTATTCCTCCTTTATCTTTTCATTATTTTTTCTGTTCCTCCTTTATCTTTTCATTATTTTTTCCGTTCCTCCTTTATCTTTCATTATTTTTTCCGTTCCTCCTTTATCTTTCATTATTTTTTCCGTTCCTCCTTTATCTTTCATTATTTTTTCTGTTCCTCCTTTATCCTTCATTATTTTTTCTGTTCCTCCTTTATCTTTCATTATTCTTTCTGTTCCTCCTTTATCTTTCATTATTTTTTCTGTTCCTCCTTTATCTTTCATTATTTTTTCTGTTCCTCCTTTATCTTTCATTATTTTTTCTGTTCCTCCATTATCTTTCATTATTTTTCTGTTCCTCCATTATCTTTCATTATTTTTTCTGTTCCTCATTTATTTCATTATTTTTTCTGTTCCTCCTTTATCTTTCATTATTTTTTCTGTAGTCTCTTGAGGCGTATGCGCGTAAATTAGCCCTCCACACTGAGTGCGAAATTAATAATAAATATTATTCATTCATAGATAATATTTCCAAGACAGTCATAAAATCGGCAGCGAAAAACCCAATATTACGGAGGAAACGAAAGTACCGAAGTCGCACTTGTGTCCCTAGAACGTACGTTGCCCCCAACTCCCCTTCCTCCCCAATCGCCCCACTTCCCCTTCCGCCCCCTCACGAATTAAAATGGAAAATCAATTCGTTCAATATGATCCCCTGCCATCCCCCCCACCCCCACACAAAAAGAGACTACTAAATATGCTTCGAGTTGACTTCAAGCAAACAGCTGTGTTCACAAGGTTTCCAATTGTCTTCTAAGAATGTAATTTTCATTATTTTGTCCTTCCCTTTGCCTCCTCTTATTCCTAATGAGCACCATATTCTTTGGAAGTTTGAATTTGAAGTCAATAACCCTGTGGGTTTGTTCCATATGAATAGGGTTAATCTTCTGAATAATAATAATAATAATAATAATAATAATAATAATAATAATAATAATAATAATAATAATAATAATAAGTGTTGAAAAACCTTCAACAGAACACTAAGTCGATTTTCTCCTAGAGTAAAATAAATTCCCAACAAATGAAAGTGTAGAATTATCGGAAGCTGCAATTATTAAAATACATTCCAATTGTTGTTGTTATCGGACTTAATACATATATTTATGTTTATTCATCCACTAATATTGTGAAAGTCGTCGTTGAGTAGCTGATAATAAAGACATTTCCGTTATCATTCTTATCAAAAACATCATAGGTATTCTAAAATCGTTATCATTACAGCTGATACAGTTATTTCCTCCGTTTCTTCTCGGCCTAAATAACACCATCACTTGAGTTAAAAAGCCTCAACATTTATCAAATTACAATTATAGTCTACCTTTAATTGAATTGAATATTGAATTTAGGCCAACGGCCAAGCACTGGGACTTATGAGATCATTCAGCGCTGAAACGGAAATTGACGGTTAAAGGTTTGAAATGTGTAACAGGAAGAAAACCTCGCAGTTGCACTATGAATCAATTGTTAGGAGAGGTGGAAAAGTAAGATGGAAAGAAAATATGAAAGGAGTGCAGTAAAGGGAACGAAAAGAGGGTTGCAGCTAGGGTCAAAGGGACGCTGCAAAGAACCTTAAGTAATGCCTACAGTGCACCGCATGAGGTGCACTGACGGCACTAAACCCCTACGGGATATTCTACCTTTAGGTGTACAATTGACTGTAGCTTTACGATATAATTTGGTGGACGGGATTCTGGCAGATAATATCATAATGTACAGCAAAAATTATACTTTTGAAATCTAAGTTTAGGAAAACCATAATATTATAAGGAGTTACTGAAGAAACCCACATATATTTTGAACTGTAATTTTACAGCAGGCTACCAGATCCGACTCGTTAAAATGACTTTGGTTGAAAGGAGTATTTTTTGACATAATCATTTTTCCCTCTGCCGAATCGCATCACGGGGAGTAGGAGTTTCTGATACGAAGACGCGTTTAGTTTATTTTCAATTTACTGTTACTACTACTACTACTACTACTACTACTACTACTACTAATAATAATAATAATAATAATAATAATAATAATAATAATAATAATAATAATAATAATCTCGTAATAGCACGAGTCATTAAAATGGTGAAGAAATCAGCAGTGGGGTAAATGTAAATATATATTCGTATATATAAACATTTTGTCCCTTAAACCATTGTGGAGTTCTTCACCAATAATAATAATAATAATAATAATAATAATAATAATAATAATAATAATAATTTTTATTAACATTATCATAATACCAAGAACAACGATAATACTAGCAACGATGAAACTCAATAGCTGAAAACTATTATCATCATAATTCAGAAGGCCACGCGTTCGTATGGAAGAGGAAGAAGAAGAATTAAACCATTACGTTATATTTCGAACTGCAAGGAATAAAAAAAAAAAAGCCGCAAACTTAGTTACGATACATGTGAAGTGCTTAAAAAACAAATCTGAACAAATGCGATAAACTGACCCGCACAAAGATCTGAACAAACGGCGCTTAATCATCCCAGAGAGCATAAAAGGAGAGGCGAAAAGAAATACAAGTGCGCAAACTAAACCACTGCACACTTAACTGTCTTATCACCCCCCCCACAACCCCTCTCTCTCTCTCCCTCTCTCTCTCTCTCTCTCTCTCTCTCTCCCTGCCCCACCAGCCACAGTGAGTGGACGCTTTTAATCCCCTCGCAATGTGATGTACACATTATAAGCAGGTGTTACAAGCTGAGAGGATTACGCGCTGGCCTTCTCATTCAGCGGTCGAGGGTTCAAATCCCCGGGGAGAAGGTTACTGTTGGCGTCGATTTTCCGGCAGTATTGCATTACTCTAATTACACACACACACACACACACACACATATATATATATGTGTGTGTGTGTGTGTGTATATACATATATATATGTATATGTGCGTGTGTGTATATAAAATATGTAAATGTACCTATAAATGTATATATGTATATATAATATATATACTGTATATATTATATATATGTACTGTATGTATATGAATGAGAATTCCTTTCCGTTACTAGCCGAATCTGAACGAGGGATGAAGCTGCTACCCCGCGCATCAGTTGAATAATACCCAAACATAACCGTCTCAACAATATAACCATATATTCCATTCGAAGGCTATATGAATGATTGATTTATTACTTACATCACTTATTTATTTATTAATTTTACTCTTTATTTATTTATTCATTTACTTATTTATTTATCTATACTGTATTCATAAGCCTTGAATTGTCTCCACGCAACGAGCAAGCCTTCGTGTGTAGAGACTGGGGGAACGCACGAATTTTTGCAAACTTTTTTCACACTAATTTTCGTTGCGTACGATTCCGAAATTAAGCAATTATACTCTGTGATTACAGCAGGGTGTATATATATTTACCAGTTCAACGGCTGGAGAATTTTTAGTTTTCTGTAAAAGAAAACTACTGAGATGACTTTGTCTGTCCGTCCGCACTTTTTCTGTCCGCCCTCTGAACTTAAAAACTACTGAGGCTAGAGGGCTGCAAATTGGTATGTTGATCATCCACCCTCCAATCATCAAATATACCAAATTGCAGCCCTCTAGCCTCAGCAGTAGTTTTTATTTTATTCAGGGTTAAAGTTAACCATGATCGTCCGTCTGACAGCGCTATCGGACAGGCCACAACCGGGCCGTGGCTGAGAGTTTCATACAGCATTATACGCTGTACAGGAAACTCGACTGCGCCGAATAAACTCCGGCGCATTCTTTACTTTTTTTCGACAGTACAAGTAGGCATTTTTTAACACAACATAAGATTATATATGTCAATTATTTAAGTTTTAGTTTACTGTACATATGAATAATGGTTTCTTTAGTATTAAACTATTTGTTATCGAATTCCTTATTTTATCTGTGAATGATATAATAATAATAATAATAATAATAATAATAATAATAATAATAATAATAATAATATATCACCTAGTTAGTTCGGTTTAGTGTGCATGAATGATTTATTTCTGCTTTAAGGTATCTGTTATTGGTTTTATTGTTTCATCTGTGAATGCAATAACAATAATAATAATAATATTAATAATAATAATAATAATAATAATAATAATAATAATAATAATAATAATGAAAGATCATATATCAATTAGTTCAGTTTACTGTACATGAACAATGATTTATTCCTGCATTAAGGTACTTGTTATTGGTGTTCTTGTTTCATCTATGAATGCTATAATAATAATAATAATAATAATAATAATAATAATAATAATAATAATAATAATACCCTCTAACAGTGTGGCTATAGGAAGCCTTCCTCAAGTTGGCTGCGAGCCACCACATTCCACCAACCATAGGTAGCCTACCCAATTCCATGCTAAGTTTACCAGAGGCTCAGGAGTACTAACTAGTTTGATTTCAAGAGACTTCGGCTGTCAAGCCAAGCATCTGGTCCACTTGCGGCCATTCTGCGCTTAATTTCGGTGACAAGAGGGAGTTCGAGTGGCTGGACAGTAAAACACAGAGATCCAGAAAATTTAGGATGTGAAGTACAAAGATCTAATGGCAGAAATATTACTATCACTTTTTAGTCCATACTATTACATGTACTAAACAGTAACAGTTAGGGAAGTTGAACAGCATGGGTGAAGAAAGAGCGCTGAAATGGAGGTAAAATAAAAGGCTACAAAGTGGGTGCAGCTAGGGACACAAAGGACGCTGCAACCACATTTCATTAATGCTTACAGTGCACCACGTGCGATGCACTCACGCACTACCCACGTAAAGGGCTTAAGACGATTGAGAGGACATTGTCAGAGATCGAACCCGGATCAAACTCGTCAGGTGAACGTCCTTACTTCTGTACCATACGAATATATGAATATTTTTTGTTTGTTATTGCGTATGTGCGGGTACACACACAAACACACCACCCAGATTCGATCCCTGGGCGAGGAAAAGCAAACGGCCAGGGTCAGTTAAACACCCATCCCGTTGAGGGTCGAAATCATAATGTAAAAATGGCAGCAGCCGGCAACCTATTCCTAAAAAGAATTGCTGGAACCATAAGGGGCCACTTTCCAGAACCAGTTCCGATACAAGGGTATATATATACATACATATACATATATATATATATATATATATATATATATATATATATATATATATATATATATATATATATATATATGGTATATATATACATTTCCTCACCTTCCATGGCTTTGTATATATCAAAATTCTTATCCATAAAAGCGTATTATTCCGAACACTTGAATTACCCTAGACTTTGGCATTTCTTACTTTTCCTTGTACTTACAGATTCATGTATCTTTTCCATCAGTTTGAGATATGAGAGAGAGAGAGAGAGAGAGAGAGAGAGAGAGAGAGAGAGAGAGAGAGAGAGAGAGAGAGGAGAGAGAGATACAAATTACACTGTAAGCGTTCTTAACACTTTTATAAAAAGAGATACATATCTTTTCGCTAGTGATCTTAAACACATCAATATATAAACTACAGAGAGAGAGAGAGAGAGAGAGAGAGAGAGAGTACAAATTCGTATTGTAAGCGTGCTTAAAAACTGTCATAAAAAAGAGATACATATAATTTTTCTAGTGTTCTTAAACACATCAATTTATAAACTACAGAGAGAGAGAGAGAGAGAGAGAGAGAGAGAGAGAGAGAGAGAGAGAGAGAGAGAGAGAGAGAGAGAGAGAGAGAGGGAATTACACTGTAAGCGTTCTTAACACTTTCATAAAAAGAGAGATACGTATCTTTTTCGCTAGTGTTCTTAAACACATCAATATATAAACTACAGAAAGAGAGAGAGAGAGAGAGAGAGAGAGAGAGAGAGAGAGAGAGAGAGAGAGGAGAGAGAGAAGAGAGATAAACTGTATTGTAAAGCGTGCTTAAAAACTGTCATAAAAAAGAGATACATATAATTTTGCTAGTGTTCTTAAACACATCAATCTATAAACTACAGAGAGAGAGAGAGAGAGAGAGAGAGAGAGAGAGAGAGAGAGAGAGAGAGAGAGCCACCAGTGACCCCTTGAACGTTTGTACATGCGTTTCAACCCAGATTTCTTGTGACAGCGTTGCTCTAAATTTAACCTCCGCCACGCCGGATGGAGTCATAGTTTTCCCACCGACTTTTCGGCTGTTCCGTGATCCCTAAACTCACCTTTGCCCGCGTGAATTCTAATGAACTCCCGCGCGCCGCTGTTCATTAAAAACTGGTTAATTGTTTCCCATTACCCCGAACGCAGCGAATGCACTGCAAAGAATTTACGGATGTAAGAATCTCCCTCTTACACTATACAACGCATCCGCACGCGCGCAGGCATGCTTACACCTACATGCAAGAGTACACACGCACACACACACACACACTCACATTAGCGACACTCAATACCACAAAGTATAACATGCTGTAACCAACCACCTACATGCCAGGTGGCACCGTCTAACGTAAATACATTTCTACATACACCTGTGAACAGCCCAGCCTTGCACACCTGGCACAGGTGCGTTTGTGTATGAGAGAGAGAGAGAGAGAGAGAGAGAGAGAGAGAGAGAGAGAGAAGTGTTGACATAATTACCACGGGTTGCTAAGGTTCTCAGCGCCGAAGTCTTTACTTCTTTGGTATTTGCGCCTTTTCTTAATGGCTAAATTTCTTTTACGTTCATAATAAATTCCTGTTCAATAATAATAATAAGATAACGACACTCTGGTCAGTCACTGTCTTGAGAGTCGTTCGCGGTGGTAGGCTTTTGTTTCCTAACACCAACTGTTATGACTTGGACCATCAACGAATGGTCTCTTCTCTGTCGATTTTTCATAAGTTGCACTTCAACAGAGATCTTTCACATTCTCAGTTGATCCCTGATCCCTCTACGGGCCGAGAGCAACCAAATCTGTTGGAAAAGAAGCATCGATATGCGGTAAATATGCCTCACTGTCGCACTGCTAAGTTCCAGAGGTCCTTTATTCCTCACACCATTGGACTGTGGAACAGCCTCCCAGATGGGCGTGCAATTGGAACCTCAGAAGTTCAAGCGAAGACGCTATGTATTACTACCGTAATGCAATTCGCCTTTTCTTTTATAATACATTTTGATCCATTTATTTATTACAGTGTTAATTTAGATTTTCTTTTATGACAACCGATTTCTTCTTTCTGTATTTCCTGTTAACTTCTGCTACTTACTTCAACTGACCACCATATTCTTTGGAAAAAAAAAAGTATACCTTAGTTTAACCAGACCACTGAGCTGATTAACAGCTCTCCTAAGTTTGAATTTCAAGTCAATGGCCCCTGGGAGCTTGTTCCATATGAAATGGGTTCATCTTCTAAATA
>NC_089752.1:5475500-5503000 GCF_040412425.1 Macrobrachium rosenbergii
CAAATACCAAAAAAATGATAAGGACAACAATACGTAGCGCCTTGGAGCACGCGCTAATTCATGCAAAAGTTGGGAATCTCTGCCATCAAGTTTCCTATTTTATCCCGAATGGCTTTTCAACTCGCCCTGCAATAATGCCACAGTCGAAAACTTCGCCGAAGTCGGATAAACAACAGCGACGTTGTTTTTCTTTCCCTTTTAGTTTTCTGTGAGAGAAAACTGTTGTGCCGGCTGTTTGTCTGTCCGTCCGCCCTCAGATCTGATAAATTGCTGAGGCTAGAGGGCTGCAAATTGGTTTGTTGATCATCCATCCTCCAGTCATCAAACATACCAAATTGCAGCCCTCTAGCCTCAGTAATTTTTTTATTTTATTCAAGGTTAAATTTAGCCATGATCGTGCATCTGGCAACGTTACAGGATAGGCCACCACCGGGCCGTGGTTAAAGTTTCATAGGCCGCGGCTCATACAGCATTATACCGAGACCACCGAAAGATAGATCTATTGTCGGTGGGAATGATTAAACGCTGTACAGAAAACTCGATTGCGCTGAAGAAACTTCGGGGCATTTTTTCCTTTTTTTTTTTTATTTTTACATTTTGGGTAGCTTTCATTACCACTGCCTAAGAGACCGCAGAGATGTTTAAAAGATGGAAAATGCTCTTTTGCGGAAGACTGGGCTTAAACATTTATAATGGCTTAAGCAAATGTCACTGACAAACGCTACTTTTCTCTCTCTCTCTCTCTCTCTCTCTCTCTCTCTCTCTCTCTCTCTCTCTCTCTCTCTCTTATTCATCACAGATTTAATCCATATCGCTCTTCAAAGACACCGCTTACCATCAAATGTGTACCCTGCGAGCAAAGATTCTGTTACGTAATGTGTAACTGTGCACGCATATATCAAGCTGCTTATGTATGTATGCATGTATGTATGTCTGTATGCAACCATGACTAAACGTTCACACAAGATTATCATAATGTAGCCACGCGTTGGAAACTTAGCATTTGCCTGTCACGTCGGAGATGAGTTGATGATATTAGTTCTAAGCACAAACCTGAATTCCACGGGAATAGGTTCAGCAAGAGCTGAATTCAACTTATACCGCTCTTGATAGCCTAGTGGTTGAGTACGTTTAATGACTGTATTTGAAAGGTAATAGCAGCCAAAAATACTGTAGTCATTATTACAGAAAATGAACCGTATTCATATGGAACATCCCATGAAGGTGGTGTTCATTTGAAAGAGGTTACAGACGATAATTGGAATTACAGAAAGACGAGATCATTTATTAAAAAAGAAAAAAAAAAGGATAAGTTCAGATATATTAAAAAATTAATAAATAAATAAATAAAAATATAAAAAAATCATTAACAAAAATCTAATGACAACACTTACGACTTTAAAATGAGGCATAAATAATGAATATAAAATAAATTTCTCAGACACGTGCAGAAAAAAAAGATAATTTAAGATAAGCTGATAAATTAATAAATAGATAGATAAAATTATCAAAAACTCTAATGATTACACTTAAAAGCCTTAAGAACCTAAGCCATCACGTCGAAACAAATGAGGCATAAAAAATTACTAAAAAAAAAGAAAAATCTCAGACACGTGCAGAGTTAAAACCACACAAGGACACAAGTGAGCAAAGGAATTCATTTAATTCATAAGAACATTTCCCCGCTTAATATCTGAGCCGAATCAATAAAGAACTCTTCTCTTGGGAGCTAAGAGCCAAAAGGACGCAAGTAAGTTGGGTAGAAAAGCGAGTCATCGGACGTTCCTTGAATTACTATTTATGAGACGCGTATCAGGAATGAATGAATAGAACGGAATAGAATATAGAAATTAGGCCAAAGGCCAAGAGCTGGGACCTATGAGGTCATTCAGCGCTGAAACGGAAATTGACAGTAAAAGGTTCGAAAGGTGTACCACGAGGAAAACCTCGCAGTTGCACTATGAAACAATTGTTAGGACAGGGTGGAAAGTAAGATGGAAGAAAGAGAATATGAGAGGAGGTACAGTAAAAGGAAATTAGTATTTACGAAACGCGTATCAAGACTTGATAACACACGTCCCTGCAAAATGCATGAGGTTATACGACTGATAAAATATTCCTAATGCAGACGTTGCATTTAATTATATATGGAAGTGTGTAGTAATGGACATATTGAAATACTTCTGGTGTCAATTGTGAGTTCGACAAATGGGTTGTGAAACACAATTGCTTGCTCTGGAGATAACAGTTGTTATTATTATTATTATTATTATTATTATTATTATTATTACCAAATGCTAAACTAAGACAAAGAGAATCTAACAACGTTAAACAGTGTATATCCATTCTTGCATTTTTCTGAATGTAACAATGGCAGTCTACAAATCATGAATTCAACGTCTAAACTTGCCGTCATCCAACCTGGGACCAGCCTCCAATCGCTGACTCCCATCCTCACTCCTGCATCCACCCGTCTCGACCCTCTCTTACATTACCGTCAATTTTGACGATCTGAGTACATTAGTACATACATAACAAAAACAAAATAAAACAAGTAAAAAAATGAGCCGAAGTTTCTTCGGCGCAATCGAGTTTCCTGTACAGTGTATAATCTGTGTTTGCCGCGGCCCATGAAACTTTCAAGCCACAGCTCGGTGGTAGCCTGTCCTATAGCGTTGCCAGACGCATGATCATGGCTAACTTTAACCTTAAATAAAATAAAAACTACTGAGGCTAGAGGGCTGCAATTTGGTATGTTTGATGATTGGAGGCTGGATGATCATCATAACAATTTGAAGCCCTCTAGCCTCAGTAGTTTTTAAGATCTGAGGGCGGACAGAAAAAACTAATGCAACAGTACTTGGCATTTAAATTTGCAAGCGTCAACAACTGAAACAGTCACGAGGACATTTTCACAATTTCAAAATGACAGCTCGAGCGCTTCAGAAGGCTTGACCTTCCCCGCCATAAGTTATTCAGTTCTGTCATGAGAGTCATGCAATCTTAAAAGGTCAGGAGACTGGGTAAAACGGGGGTTTCAGAAGAGTAAACGTCCTATTTTGGTCAACTGCCAACTGAAGCAGATCAACAAGGTTTGTTGTAAGTTTCAGTACCATGTGTCATTTTACAAGGCAGGTACTTTAATCCTACTACTATTACTTCTACTTATAATAATAAAAATAATAATAATAATAATAATAATAATAATAATAATAATAATAATAATAATAATAATAATAATAATAATATGAAGAGTTGAGTAACACATCTCTCGCTTACTATATAAGCTGTGATAAGTTATTTTTTATTCTAAAAATGACAATTTCCTAACCATTAGTTTCAACATCTCAGGTTAACGCCGATTTCCTTGAATAATGCTGCCTATTTCATCCTAGCCTGTTGATCTTCTACGATAATGAGCTGCAGATAGAAATGATTACAGCGTGCTACTGCCAAACAACTACAGCATGCTACTGCCACACAATTACAGTATGCTACTGCCAAACAATTAAACAATTACAGCATGCTACTGCACAATTCCAAACAATTGCAGCATGCTACTGCCGCAGTTACAGCATGCTACTGCCAAACAACTACAGCATGCTGCCAATTCAAACAATTGGCGTACTGCTGCCAAAGAAGTGCCAGCATGCTACTGCCGCAATTCCAAACAATTACAGCATGCTACTGCCAAGGATGCTACAAAATTCCAATATTACAGCATGCTACTGCCAAACAACTGCATGCTGTGCCACTTCAAACAATTACAGCATGCTACTGCCAAACAACTACAACATGTTCCAACAATTCAAACAATTACAGCATGCTACTGCCAAACAGCATGCTACTGCCACCAATTCAAACAATTTACAGCATGCTACCAAATTACAGCATTTAAAATTTACATGCTACTGCCAAGAATTACACATTGCAACATAATTCAAACAATTTACAGCATGCTACCTTTTGTCCAAACAATTTGGCATGCTACTGCCAAGAATTACAGCATGCTACTGCCACACAATTCCAAACAATTACAGCATGCTGCACACAATTCCAAACAATTACAGCATGCTGCAAAGAATTACAGCATGCTACTGTACACAATTCAAACAATTACAAACAATTGCATGCTACAGCATGCAAAAACAATTACAGCATGCTACTGCCAAAAAATTCAATGCTACTGCCAACAATTTCAAACAATTTTGGCATGCTACTGCAGCATGCTACAATTCCAAACAATTACAGCATACTACTACACAATTTCAAACAATTACAGCATGCTGCAAAAATTACAGCATGCTGCTGCCACTACCAAACAATTACTGCTGCCACAAATTCAAACAATTTGCTACTGCCACACAATTCAATTCCAAACAATTACAGCATGCTACTGCCACACAATTCCAAACAATTACAGCATGCTACTGTACACAATTCCAACAATTGCAATGCTACTGCCAAACAACTACAGCATGCTGCTACTTCCAAACAATTCAATACAATTTACAGCATGCTACTGCCACACAATTCCAAAACCATTTTGGCATGCTGCCAAGAATTACAGCATGCTACTGCCAATTCCAAACAATTACAGCATGCTACAGCACAAATTCCAAACAATTACATGCTATGCTTACAGCATGCTACTGCCACACAATTCCAAACAATTACAGCATGCTACTGCCGCACAATTCAATTACAGCATGCTACCAAGGGTACAGCATGCTACTGCCAATTCAAACAATTACAGCATGCTACTGCAAACAATTACAGCATGCTACTGCCACACAATTCCAAACAATTTACAGCATGCTACTGCCAAAGGGTACAGCATGGCTACTGCCACAATTCAAAACAATTTTGGCATGCTACTGCCACAATTCCAAACAATTACAGCATGCTGCAAAAATTACCGCATGCTACTGCACAATTCCAAACAATTGCATGCTACTGCCACAAATTCCAAACAATTACAGCATGCTACCCAAACAATTTTGGCATGCTACTGCCAAACAATTCAAACAATTACAACATGCTACTGCCACACAATTCCAAACAATTTACAGGCAGTGCTACTGCCACACAATTCCAAACAATTACAGCATGCTACTGCCAAAGACAATTACAGCATGCTACTGCCAAACAATTACAGCATGCTACTGCCACACAATTCCAAACAATTACAGCATGCTACTGCCAAACAATTACAGCATGCTACTGCCACACAATTCCAAACAATTACAGCATGCTACTGCCAAAGAATTACAGCATGCTACTGCCACACAATTCAAACAATTTGGCATGCTAGCCAAAGGATTACAGCATGCTACTGCCACAATTCAAACAATTGAATGCTACTGCCAAGGGTACAGCATGCTACTGCCAAACAAACAATTTGCATGCTACTGCCAAGAATTACAGCGTACTGCTGCCACACAATTCCAAACAATTTACAGCATGCTACTGCCACACAATTCAAGCAATTACAGCATGCTACTGCTTACAGCATGCTACTGCACAAATTCAAACAATTACAGCATGCTACTGCAATTCCAAACAATTGCAATGCTGCAATTACAGCAAAAATTCCAAACAATTACAGCATGCTACTGCAGGGTACAGCATGCTACTGCCAAATTCAAACAATTGGCATGCTACTGCCAGGGTACAGCTACTGCCAATTCAAACAATTCATGAAAGAATTACAGCATGCTACTGCCACCTACAATTCCAAACAATTGCATGCTACTGCCTTCAAACAATTACAGCATGCTACTGCCAAAGAATTACAGCATGCTACTGCCACACAATTCCAAACAATTACAGCATGCTACTGCCACACAATTCCAAACAATTACAGCATGCTACTGCCAAAGAATTACAGCATGCTACTGCCACACAATTCCAAACAATTACAGCATGCTACTGCCACACAATTCCAAACAATTACAGCATGCTACTGCCAAAGAATTACAGCATGCTACTGCCACACAATTCCAAACAATTACAGCATGCTACTGCCAAAGAATTACAGCATGCTACTGCCACACAATTCCAAACAATTACAGCATGCTACTGCCACACAATTCCAAACAATTACAGCATGCTACTGCAAATGCATGCTACTGCCACACAATTCAAAGCAATTACAGCGTGCTGCCACACAATTCCAAACAATTTATGCTACTGCCAAACAACTACAGCATGCTACTGCCACACAATTACAGTATGCTACTGCCAAACAATTACAGCATGCTACTGCCACACAATTACAGCATGCGACTGCCAAACAATTCCAAACAATTACAGCATGCTACTGCCAAACAATTACAGCATGCTACTGCCACACAATTACAGCATGCTACTGCCACACAAAACCAGTAAAAAATACGCCGAAATTTCTTCAGTGCAATCAAGTTTTCTGTACAGCGTATAATCAAGGCCACCGAAAATAGATCTACCTTTCGGTGGTCACGGTATAATGCTGTATGATCCGCGGCCTATATCGTTGCCGGACGCACGATTATGGCTAAGTTTAACCTTAAATCAAATCAAAACTACTGAGGCTAGAGGGCTGCAATTTGGTATGTTTGATGATTGGAGGTTGGATGATCAACATACCAATTTCCGGCCCTCTAGCTTCAGTAGTTTTTAAGATCAGAGGGCGGACAGAAAAAGTGTGGACAGAAAAAGTGCGGACAGAAAAAGTGCGGACAGAAAAAAGTGAGGACGGACAGACAAAGCCGGCACAAAAATGATCTTTTCAGAAAACTAAAATAAACTGAAGAATATAAGACTATTTCACCTTCATTAAACGGGATTAGCAGCTGAATCTACGTACGACAGAACTATTAATGCGCACTACAGACAAAAGGAGGGTTGCAGACAACCCTCCCTGTGGAATAAATACCAAAAGATATATCCCTAAATAATTCAAATTAAGTAAAGGTTTCGTTGGTTATTGGACATTTAGGTAACGTTGGCTGTTCACAAAAATTCCTATTCTTTTAAAAGTTTGCTTTCCGGATACGGGAAACCGAACTATAACTGACGTAATCTACGAAAAAAAATCCATTTTATATGATAGCATATGAAATCTGTCCATTTTCAGGCAATACAAAGCGATGAAAAATAACCTTGGAATTTATTGAAGAGTTTCGTCAGCGTAACAACAGCAAAGTAAATGCCGCACGGTTTTCTGAGCAAGTCAGTTAGATATTACTAGATCCAAATAAATAACGTTCACAAGGCGTATGTTTACAACCTAAATGAAGAAAGATACTAACTATTATTATAAGAACAGGAAATATTAAGTGAATCAAGGCAAAAGATTCAAAATGATAAAAAAAAAGTAAAAGAAAAAGAACCCACAAATATCAATTCCGAAATCATGGTTCCAAATCCCCCTACGACCCACCCACCAGCCAACTCTCCAACACCCTCCCCCCCGTGAGACCAATGACTAAGCTCCTATTTCTATAGGGAAATCTACGTGGAAAACTAAACGAGGATAACTAAAATCCCGAGCAATCCTAGATCATCGTAGGAGTCAGAGGAAGAAATGCGTTTAATGCCATCAAAATTTAAAATATGATAAGGAGTTGAAATTCAGGGAGAAAGATTGAGAAAAGATCAATAAACAGCATGAAGAGATACAATAAGACTTGTTTGCATTTGCAATAAATCAAATTTTATCACAAAACCAACTCATTTAAATTGCATCACATCCTGAGCTACACACCATCTGAACATGGATTATTGCTGAGAGAGAGAGAGAGAGAGAGAGAGAGAGAGAGAGAGAGCCGGAACGACAGCCTCGCCTCCCAAAAGAAGGAAGGCTATAGGTACTTTGATAAATGAAAGGTAACGCTATTGATTTATTTCTGATTTATACTGACTTATATATTGTTTGTGTCCTCTTTTCTTGTTATTTCTGTCTCCCTGTTTTCTCTTTTTTCATAATGACTCCACGACTCCACATACGAATATGGAACAGGGAAAGATTTCCACAGCCTGAATTGACATTGGACAGTAATACGTATCGAACCGATCAATTATTGAAATGCTGACCACAAATTTCAGCAACGTTGGGCCTGGTCACGACTCGGATGGGTGACCACTGATAGACTGTCAGGATGCTCCCGTCAGGTGGTCACGTGACCACCGGCAGACACAGGTAAACGTCCAGCAACCACAATATTAGAAACTTGCAACAGACTTTAGGAATAGTGGCGAGACGCGATGAAGTTCGACAAATGAAAGTTTTTCAGTGAAGAATTTTTTCGGCTGAAAAGAAAAACGTTTAAACGGTTGATTGATGTATCGACTTGACTGACTGATTAACTAAGTTATCTGGCGTCTTGACAGCCAGCAACGAAAAAGGTGCCCACATTTCCTGACACCTGACTGTTATCGAACCAAACAAGCGGATAAAAAAAAAAAAAAAAAAAAACAAGACAGTGGGGAGAAGTAATACAAGAAAAAGGCGCAACAATAAATACGTGAAAATGATGACAGCCAAAAAAAAAAAGTTTTCTGTACAGCGTATAATTAAGGCCACCGAAAACAGATCTAACTTTCGGATGGTCTCGTTATAATGCTGTATGAGCCGCGGTCCATGAAACTTTAACCACGGCCTGGTCGTGGCTTAATCTATATCGTTGCCAGACGCATGATTATAGCTAACTTTAACCTTAAATAATAAAAAAAACACTACTGAGGCTAGAGGGCTAAAATTTGTTATGTTTGATGACTGGAGGGTGGATGATCAACATACCAATTTGCAGCCCTCTAGCCTCAGTAGTTTGTAAGATTTGAGGGTGGACAGAAAAAGCGAGGACGGACAGACAAAGCCGGCACAATAGTTCTCTTTAACAGAAAACTAAAAATCATAATCTTTAGATAAGCCAATAAAATAAAAATAACTTGACATAAAAGGAGTAAAGGTTGATAAAGTATAAACCGCGAGGACCATAATGAAGCCTGTAAAACATATGAAAATTTAAAGGCAAAGACTTCAAGAATGTTTATGAAGATGACTATAGTACTAGTAAATAATTAAGCAAACCAACTTTTATGAAAATAACATTCAATATCACTAAAAGCATAATTAATAATTACCAAAAATTATATAATCGAGACTAGCGGCAGAACATTAAATTTCATTTAATAGATAAATGATATACAGGAGGACTTTCCATATCAGAAGTAACGTAACTTCCACACCCGAATTTCACATGAAACGACGGTGCTAAAAATGTATACCGTAACACTCATATTCGAAAAGCATCTATACGAGGCAGCGGCTTTTCGAGTACAGAACGCTCGAATCACTCAACTCCTCATTAAGACATATATAATCTACTGTCGGGGAAACCCGACAGGCTATGTCAAGAGGGCGTGGAGCGCTAGGTAGCCCCCAATACCATCCACACGCACCCCCCAACCATTCCCTCCTCTACTAAGTTTTCCCCGCCTCTCTCTCTCCTCTCTCTCTCTCTCTCTCTCTCTCTCTCTCTCTCTCTCTCTCTCTCTCTCCTCCAATCCACATAGCGATGGCTGTGGACGGCGGGTATATAAGTTTGAATAAAAACGGTGTCATCGAAGAAAGTGTTCCGAACTAGACGTTAATCTGAGCACAACTTTTCCCATTTGCCAGCGCTGGAACGTCCTCCCCGCTGAACGCGACCCTTCTCACAGAGCTTCGCCGGTTTCCCTGAATGCTTCGTTCACGAGAGTCAAAGGGGGATTTATAAGTAGAGAATTGGGGCCTTTTTCCAGTCGGTATTCGCACAAAATACACTTTCTTTTCGGATATGGAGAAGTTGCTTCGCGAGGGAGAGCGCAAAGTTGGAGGCATTACGTAAGTTGATTAATCACACCGAAAATAACCAGATAAGTTGACGAGATTCTTCAGTTTGGTCCCAAGCGAGGGAGATAGAGATAAAGACGCACTTAGAGGACGGATAAACATCCGCACACAAATACCACCAAACAAGTCTAGACGTAAACAAGCCCCAGCAATGAAACAGAGATGTAAGCACACACACTTGAGCACTCAGTGATAGAAAGGGAAATAAACACACTTAAATAATGTGTGTGTGTGTGTGTGTGTGTGTTGTGTGTGAGAGTGTGTATGTGAGAGAGAGAGAGAGAGAAAATGGAGGGTCTGAGGGTAGGTAGGGTAGGGTGGGGGAAGGAAAGGCAGAATCTCCAGTGCATTTTCACGTACATCAATTACAAACTTTGGGAGCCCAAACTCTGTCCGTCTTTCCACACCGTGGTGAAGTTTTAATTTCCCCCTCTCGCACTTCGGTTATTTCCCCTCTTTTTTCCCCCTCGTGGCATAACTCATGCCCCGAAAGGGCATCATTTGATGATGGGTCGTATATGGGGGGGAAAAGGACAGGGGAATGTGGAAGGGAAATGGGACAGGGAAAAATGTGTGATGGCTGGGAATGACCAAGTGCATGGAAAAATTCGACGGTCAAATGTAATGAAAATAATGGCGATTTTATCAATAATGACTGAAAATTACGAAAATAGCGGTAGCAGGACCAATATCATCTATAATAATACCACTACAGTTATCAGAACTCCTAATAACATCAACAATACATACACAGTGCAATGAATACAATGACGAATTCTTCAATACTTTACTATCCAAGCAATAAAAAATCTTACCAGTATTACTACTACTACTAGATTTAATCTAATGATGATAATGATACTTGCGATGATAATAATGAAAGCGACGGCATCTTCAGAAACAAAGTGAAAGTAAGGCAAAAGAAACATACTTAAGAAATAGTCAGCAAAATATGAGACATGTTTACACCTTTCATGATCAAAATGTATCCTCGAAAGATGAAAAACAAATTTAAAAATAAAATTCTATAGGGATCAAAGAACATCCAAGCAAAAAGATGTACAAGTATCTTTCGAAATACAATCTCCAACCAATTATTTCAGACTTGACGCATGGAACAATCATCAGTAAGTTAAATGTGGATAGTCCTTCCCGTAGAGTTTACCATTTTTTCATTTGGACGAGGCTTCCGAGTAGATATAATTTCAATCCCTAAACGGGGAATACAGGCGATGGTTGACGGCAGGGCTAACACTCTTGAATTATAAAACAACAGAGTATTGCATCGTGCAACAAAATTGAACATTCTAGTGACACAGGCGATCTTTCATCTTTGTACCCGAAAACGCAGTTCCAAGATATGAATAGGAATTTCACGCAATACAGTCCAGCAATTGACAGCGATTAAGGATAAGTGGTAGCCACTGATCATTCATAATTCATTCATAGGTCTTACTGCATTCTGACTGTCTGAAGTACATCGCTTTGCTCAAAGTTATACCTACACAGCCTAGTGTCACTGGCGACATAAATCTTGAGAAAGATATGTAAATATATGTATAACGACAAAAAATATTCACATAGGTATAAAAATAAATACCAATTCACAGACGTCCAAACAAATACATATATATAAATAAATATATATATATATATATATATATATATATATATATATATATATATATATATATATATATATGTGTGTGTGTGTGTGTGTGTATGTGTATATATATATATATATATATATATATATATATATATATATATATATATATATATATATATATATATATATATATATATATATTATATACTGTATATATATATATATATATATATATATTACTTATATAATGCAACAAGTGCAATGAGGCCTGGAAGAGACTGCAAACGAACATGGCATGCAATTCTTTAGTGTTTGTGCAGCAAATAATACAATCTAAATATTCCTGTGAGTGTGTGGGTGTGGAGGAAGAAAGAGAAATGGGCCAAGTTTGTGATAATAGTGAATGTCAAGTGAATAATATTAGAAGCTGACTACTATTGACCCAGACTGGGTTAAAATGTCAATCCTGTTTTCGGGGCGTCAAAAGTATTAGTGAAATATGAAGAATTTGAGAGCTCTGTTCTTTATCGCTTGTAAATTTGTATGCATAAACATATTTGACAATAAACTATCTTACAGCACAAATTACGGAAAATCAAAATTAAAAATTAATATTTATAAATGAAATATGTCGAAATTTGTCTTTGGTGGCAACAAGCACATCGTATTTTAAAAACATTTTTGAAATCTAATATAACGAGCTAAGTCTTGTAAGAGCAATATTACAAATGACAAATCTGAAGTGCAATATCAAAATAACAAATCTGAAGACGAGCCAATTCTTGTAATCAGCAATGACAAATCTGAAGGGCAATATCAGAAATGACAGATATGAAGAGCAATATCAGAAATGACAAATATGAAGAGCAATATCAGAAATGACAAAATCTGAAACAATATCAGAAATGACAAATCTGAAGAGCAATATCAGAAATGACAAATATGAAGAGCAATATCAGAAATGACAAATATGAAGAGCAATATCAGAAATGACAAATATGAAGAGCAATATCAGAAATGACAAATCTGAAGAGCAATATCAGAAATAACAAATCTGAAAACGAGCCAATTCTTGTAATCAGCAATGACAAATCTGAAGGGCAATATCAGAAATGACAGATATGAAGTGCAATATCAGAAATGACAAATATAAAGAGCAATATCAGAAATGACAAATCTGAAGAGCAATATCAGAAATGACAAATATGAAGACAATATCAGAAGTGACAAATCTGAAGAGCAATATCAGAAATGACAAATATGAAGAAACAATATCGAAATGACAAATCTGAAAAAGCAATATCAGAAACGACAAATCTGAAAAAATCTGATTATCAGAAGTGACAAATCTGAAGAGCAATATCAGAAAGTGACAAATCTGAAGAGCAATATCAGAAACGACAAATCTGAAGAGCAATATCAGGAATGACAAAATCTGAAACAATATCAGAAGTGACAAATCTGAAGAGCAATATCAGAAGTGACAAATTTGAAGAGCAATATCAGAAATGACAAATCTGAAGAGCACTATCAGAAATAACAAATCTGAAGACGAGCCAAGTCTTGTATGAGCAATATCAGAAATGAAGTGACAAATCTGAGGAGCAATATCAGAAATAACAAATCTGAAGCCGAGCCAAGTCTTGTAAATGACACATCTGAAGAGCAATGTCAGAAGTGACAAATCTGAAGAGCAATATCAGAAATGACAAATCTGAAGAGCCATATCAGAAATGACAAATATGAAGAGCAATATCAGAAATAACAAATCTGAAGACGAGCCAAGTCTTGTAAGAGCAATATCAGAAATGACAAATATGAAGGACAATATCAGAAATGACAAATACGAAGAGCAATATCAGAAATGACAAATATGAAGAGCAATACCAGAAATGACAAATCTGAAGAGCAATATCAGAAATGACAAAACTGAAGAGCAATATCAGAAATAACAAATCTGAAGAGCAATATCAGAAATGACAAATCTGAAGAGCTATATCAGAAGTGACAAATCTGAAGAGCAATATCAAAAGTGACAAATCTGACGAAGAGCAATATCAGAAATGATAAATCTGAAGAGCAATATCAGAAATGACAAATCTGAAGAGCAATACCAGAAGTGACAAATCTGAAGAGCAATATCAGAAGTGACAAATCTGAAGAGCAATATCAGAAGTGACAAATCTGAAGAGCAATATCAGAAATAAGAAAACAGTCTCCTTCTTCCAAGGACACTGTCTGTCTGGAACAGCAAAACTCGATGCAAATTTGAGGAACACTTCCATTCACAACGTGACTGATTAAGTCTTTAAAGAACACCATCAGATATGAAAAGGTTAACTATGCCTATCTATTACACGACAAAGTTAACTATTTCATTTTATTATGTGACAAGGTTAAACATTTCTTTTATTACTTGACAACGTTAACTATGTCTGTTTTTAAGTGACAAGGTTAACTAAGTCTTTTATTACAAGACAAGGTTAAGTAGAATACAATATAGAGTTTGGGCCAAAGGCCAAGCACTAAGACCTATGAGGTCATTCAGCGCTGAAACGGAAACTGTGAGTAAAAAGGTTTGAAAGGCGTAACAGAAGGAAAACCTAGCAGCTGCACTATGAATCAATTGTTAGGAGAGGGTGAAAAGTAAGATGGATGGAAGATAATATGAACGGAGGTACAGTAAAAGGAACGTAAGGGGTTGCAGCAGCTAGGGGCCGAAAGCACGCTGCAAAGAAACTTAAATAATGCCTACAGTGCACCGCATGACCTAACGATAATGATACGGCTGACTGAGAGCGTCATTCGAAAAGAATTACTATTTTTTTTTTTTTTTGCTCAAAAACAAGTTAATGGAACAAAAAAACAATAACGAACAATTCAGAAATACATTTAACGTCGTGAGCCGGAGATTGTCTTAAGTAACAACGCTGCTTCAGCTGTAAGTCAAGTAATAAGTAGCACTAGAATTTTATGACCGACAACACATTTATACATACTCTGATTAACACTATCACTGGTACTCCAGAGGGAATATTTTTCTTTCTATACCCGAGTTATGAGTACTGGTAAATGGTGTGTATGTTTATGTAAACAAGTATGAATATTTGTTTACTCATAATAGTAAACACACAGGTAAAATATGAGCATTTTACTGGTATGTGAGAGAGAGAGAGAGAGAGAGAGAGAGAGAGAGAGAGAGACTGGTAAATGGTGTGTATGTAAATAAGTATAAGTATTTGTTTACTCATAATAGTAAACACAGGTAAAATATGTAAGCATTTTACTAGTACGTGAGAGAGAGAGAGAGAGAGAGAGAGAGAGAGAGAGAGAGAGAGAGAGAGAGAGAGAGAGAGAGAGACTGGTAAATAGTGTGTATGTGTATATGTAAATAATTATGAGTATTTGTTTATTCGTAATAGTAAACACAAAGCTAAAATATGTGATCAATTTACTGGTGTGTGTGTGTGTGTGAGAGAGAGAGAGAGAGAGAGAGAGAGAGAGAGAGAGAGAGAGAGAGAGAGAGAGAGAGAGAGAGAGACTGGTACACAGTGTGTATGTTTATGTAAATAAGTATGGGTATTTGTTTATTCATAATAGTAAACACACAAGAAAAATATGTGAGCATTTTACTGGTGTGTATGTGCGTGTGTTTGTATGTGTGAGAGAGAGACAGACAGACTTGTAAATAGTATGTATGTGTATGTAAATAAGTATATGTTTATTCATGATAGTAAACACACAGGTCAAATGTGTGAATTTTTACTGGTGAGAGAGAGAGAGAGAGAGAGAGAGAGAGAGAGAGAGAGAGAGAGAGAGAGAGAGAGAGAGAGAGAGAGACTGGTAAATAGTGTGTATGTAAATAAATATGACCATTTGTTTATTCATAATAGTAAACACACAGGTAAGATATGTGAGCATTTTACTGGTGTGTATGAGAGAGAGAGAGAGAGAGAGAGAGAGAGAGAGAGAGAGAGAGAGAGAGACTGGTAAATAGTGTGTATGTGTATGTAAATAAGTATGAGCATTTGTTTACTCATAATAGTAAACACACAGGTCAAATGTGTGAGCATTTTACTGGTGTGTAAGTATGTTGTGTGTGTGTGTGTGTGTGTGTGTGAGAGAGAGAGAGAGAGAGAGAGAGAGAGAGAGAGAGAGAGAGAGAGAGAGAGATGGTCGGGCTGTCAGGGAGCGGCGCACAAACTTCTCGCGCGGAAAATAATTAAAAGTTTTGATACATAAAGTTCATCCCAAGAAACTAGAGAAGAAGAAAAGTCTGGCTAAATTTTGCCCAACTTTTCCGTGTGTGTTTTCCAGGAGGGGAGTTTTATGCAACTTTTTACAGGGGCTGTGCCAGAGAAGTTGGCCAGTTTTATACTAGGACCTGACACCCATCCCCCCAATCCCGCCTCCCCTCCCTAACCCGTCCCAGCCCCATCCGGTGGAGCTCTGGGAGGGTGGGGATCCCATGGCTCCGTCCCCTCCCCTTCCTTAGTCGTCCAGCCTACACCCCTAAGTTTATCTCTCGCTTTCAATTCTATTTTAAAGTTAGAAATTTATTGGGTCATTGTACTTACGTCTTTCCCGCTGTCAGTTCTTCATTTCTCTTTCCCTTTTTCCATCTCAGGACGACATTTGTCACGCATGCGCTGAAGAGGAATGGACGGTGAGACGTCGTATGATTTATCAGAAAATATTTCGAAAATTACTTCTGAAAGGATATTACCCAGTAATAATTTACCTTATGAATTCTCAAATGACATCGATAATTAATGTATTCTTAAACGATGTCACTAATTAATGGTTGTGGGAAACGAGACAAAACATAAAGTGGAATACTAAACAAAATAGACTCATGTATCCATTTTCTCTCCAATGTTCATCTCAGGAAAGTAATGACCTTCAGAAATTCTTCAGTTCATTTCGCATTCAAACAGACGCCTAATTTCTAAAATATTTTTGAAATTTTTTTACGCGCTCGAAGCACCACGATAATGAAATTAATAACACACTCTTTCGACAACAAGCTCATAATAATGATATGAAGCCCATTTAAACTCTGGAAGGTTTGCGGCAGTTTCTCTAAAGTGAAAAAAAAAAATCAGAATCTGAGAAGTTACTATTCCTGTGTAGGGACAGGAAAGGAAACGCCATCTTATGCCGAGTCCAGTCTCGCATAAAGAAGCGCTGACGCCCCCCTTCTGTGAGAGAGAGAGAGAGAGAGAGAGAGAGAGAGAGAGAGAGAGAGAGAGAGAGAGAGAGAATAACGAGACCCAAGAAGGCAGTGAGGTGAACTAGTGACCAGGGTCACTGGCTGTAAAACGTATATAGGTTTTGATAAAGTATTAAGGTGGCAGATTTAATTCCAGAAATAGTACACTTTGTCACCTAGAGGTATTATACTGTAGGCGCGGGCACCTGGATTTGTCAGCGAGGGAACGGAAGCAGAGCTATGTCCAGAAGCAAATGCATCAGACACTGGGAGCCGGTAATTTTATCTCGTTATTACTCTGGTAATGTCAATTCTCCCGTTATCACGCTGATGGCACTTGCTTTCTGACTGCTGGCAACGTTAGGCTCTACTTTGAACTATTGCAGCTCTCTCTAGACTTATATAGTCTGTCAGAAAGAAAAGTTCTGGTTGTGGGAACAACTGAGCCAACGTCATCCGCTGAGGGCCACCTATCCAGGCGCTTAACAGACTTAATGCTGCTTATCGTGAGGTCAGCAGTATACAGAACACGTTAGAGACTGACAGCCATTAACGGTCGCCCGCCCAGTTAACGACAAAATCCACCGTTGCTTAACTTGGCTAGTCATAAGAACAGCGGTGGTGATTTACCCGCGATGTGGCAAGCAAGGTCTAGAGAATAGGTCTAGACCTTGGTGGCAAGTGGGTCTAAAATCAGATATATCGATTGCAGCAGTCAACACCATTGCACACCAAATATCAACTCATCACACGGCAGAAGTGGAGTTGCTTTAAAACTGACTGATTTATAACACTGGGGCAAATTTTCTTTATCAACTTTGGAGACCTAGGGTGAGCGATTTCCTGAGTTATCATCCCAGAAGCATTTCACCTTTAACTTATTCTTTCTTCTCATTGTAGGCGTGGCATCTCTGGCGTTATACCAGAAACAAAAACGCTCGGCATCATGGGAATGGCAAGTTTTCTACTAAAAAATAAACTGATACGTAAATCGATTCCCAGGTATGACATTGGGACTAATAGCACGTTAGTCTAGAACCAGGACGCGCAACACCTGCCAATACGGTGGCGTTTGTGATCGCAAAATGCATTTACGTTCGTTGATAATTATACATTTAACAGTAATGTCAAAACAGTTATGCTGTGCAAATGCATTCAACAAAAACTAAACAGAGAGCTGGTGGTGTTTGTCCGTGAAGATCAGTCTCCTTTTAATATAATAACTTGCTTAATAAAAGCAATGCCTTGTATTGTCTCCCTACAGAATTAATCTTTCCTTGGCCGCACGGGAACACGCACCTTTAATGAAAAAAAAGAAAGGCCACCGTTAAACATCGCCGTAGCCATATACTTTCGATACACCGAGTTACAAAAAGGTAACTTTTCTGTGGGCCAGGAACTTCCATTTTCTATTGTCGGAAGAGGTGAAGAGGGAGGGGAAACTTTGGCTATTGTGGAAGACCAATGAGTTGTCGAGCATTAGGAAGTTTATCACAAAGTTTTGATGGGCAGTCTCGTCCCTCCCCCTAAATCCTCCCACTCCATTCATCTCCTCCCTCCCCAGAATAGAGCCGAACTGCCAACCCTCCACACAAGCACACACATACACACACACACACACACGTTACAGCCACTCTTCTACATACATACACAAAAAACATTTTTGCCAGCAGTCCGAGGATCCTTTACCTCTACTGTTACATCTTTCTTATCTTCCTTTCCTTCCTCACACCTCCATTTCCTCATGTCTGCCCTCACCGTTTTCTTCTTCTTCTTCTTCTTCTTCTTCTTCTTCTTCTTCTTATTCCCCAGTTTTGCTGTTAGGGAATGCATAAAATAATCTGGAAAGGTCAGAGGAGTCGAATGCATGCAAAGGAAAACGTCTTTGCCTGACATGAGAGGACAAAGTTCTCTAGGGGGAGGGAGCGGGAAAAGGATTTCCTTTGACAGCCATTTGGGTGAAAGTTGTCAGGTTATATATATATATATATATATATATATATATATATATATATATATATATATATATATATATATGTGTGTGTGTGTGTGTGTGTGTGTGTGTGTGTGTGTGTGTGTGTGTGTGTACATACATAAGGAAAAGACAACTTGAAAATCGACACAACGAATTACAAAAACTTTTGCACGAATACTTCACATATTAACACCAAGCTAGACTAACGGTAAAAAATATAGACCGACGTGACAACGCAGACAATAATGAGCAATGAACGACCCTCAGCAATTGAACGAGAGACAATTCCACCCACCTATTTATCTATCTAACTATCAGTGCTTCAGTGCTTCACTGCAGAAGCCCGCCGGAGCTTCATAGCCACTCGAGTGAGGCATATTCTTTGGACTTGGGAAGTCCAAACTTGATCTGAACTTATTACACAAGTTTAAGTAAATTAACTACTGCCTCTAACTTTTGTGTTCGGGCCGGCTCTCTCTCTCTCTCTCTCTCTCTCTCTCTCTCTCTCTCTCTCTCTCTCTCTCCTCTCTCTCCTCGGCCTTAACTTCTGCCTGGGATAAAAGTTACCTTCTTCACTTCGGCCGCTGTTTCCCCCCCACCCGCCTCCCACAACTTCTAGTCAGGCGAAGGCCCCAACAGCCCCCTTCCCAACATTACGTTTCATCTCCTTTACTTATTTCTCTGTTTTTGGTCGTTCCTTTTACACTATTCCTTTTCCTCGTTCAGATTCTCGTTTTCGCTCGCCTTCTTAATCTCTTCCGTCGTTTTTTATTCTTTTTTTTTTCTACAGCTCTATTCGTTATTCTTTCTCGTTTACACTTGCGTTATCTGTCATCTTCACAATCTCCTCCTTCCCTTTATTATCTTTTTTCCCTTTCGCTTGTTCAGTTTGCTTCCGTCCATATTCCTGATCCTTCCCAGTTCCTGCTCTCGTTTCGTAAATCTCTTCCATTCCTTTCTTATCCCCTTTTGTTCTTCTCTTCCTGGCTGTTATTCCGTTTACTCCAATCCCAGTTCCCGTTCGCGCTTTCCCGAGATGTAACCGAGTAGCGGGACCTTTCCCTGAAAAAAGCGGGATGCCATATCTTAAAAACTAACCATAGAATTATCTTGAAAATGTTCTCATTATGTTTCCCACACCCAAATGAGGAAGTACATATGATGCAACCCAACTAACTTACCTAACCTACGTGCATGGCAAAAAACCCGGGCTGGTGCAATACTAGTATACGTCTCAGGAACTTGCGTCCCGTCCGCGCTTTCGTCTATCTTCCCAGTCTCTTCCTTCCGAACTCTTCGGGATCCATTTTGTCAAATAGTTTTGCGAACGAGTGTCCGAATGTGTGCATACCAAGACAGTCGTGCAGAACGTGCAATGCATTTTCACGTGCATACAGTTACGCTTATTGCAAGTAAACTCATTCTGTGTGTCAGGACTCACTTCTTATGATTTTCTACAACAGCCGTGCAGAAAAAAAAGTAAAAAATGAGCCGAAGTTTCTTCGGCGCAATCGAGTTTACTATACAGCTATAATGCTGTATGAAACTCTCACCCACGGCCCATGAAACTCTCAGCCGCGGGCCATGAAACTTTCAGCCACAGCCCGGTGATGGCCTGTGTTGTTGGCGCCTATAGCGGTGCCAGACGCACGATTATGGCTAACTTTAACCTTAAATAAAATCAAAACTACTGAGGCTAGAGGGCTGCATTTTGGTATGTTTGATGACTGGAGGGTGGATGATTAACAGACCAATTTGCAGTCTCTAGCCTCAATAGTTTTTAAGATCTGAGGGCGGACAGAAAAAGTGCGGACGGACAGACAAAGTCGGCGCAACAGTTTTCTGAACTTACTGAAACAACGAAAAATAGAACTAAACCAAATAATGACAAATTAATATGTCGACGAAAAACTGAAACACTGTTGATGATCTTTTTCGGAAAAATCTGAAAGGAAATTAAACGAAAACAAACATTAACAAGATTGTTCTAATATATATAAACAAAAAGCATAAAAAGTTACGAAAGCCTCCACTGCAAACAAACAAACAAAAAAACAATTACTTCGAAAACAAGGACAAACAGACAATCCTTAGAAACACAGACAAAAAAAATTAAAATTATGCCATACCTACAAAAAAAGACACGCAAATGAACCTCTATGAAGAATCACAATATGAAAAATATCCTCCTCCGTCAAAAAAAAAAACACGAATTATCACGGAAACAGAATGACGTGTGAATTACCATCTTTGGTGGAAAAAATTATCATCTTTGATGGAAAAAAATTATCCTGGGTGAAAAAATTATCATCATCATTGGTGCAAAAAAAATTATCATCTTTGGTGCAAAAAAATTATCATCTTTGGTGAAAAAAAATCTAATTTTTGGTGAAAAAATTATCATCTTTGGTGAAAAAAATTATCATCTTTGGTGAGAAAAAAATATCATCTTTGGTGAAAAAACTGGCATCTCTTATGAAAAAAAATTATCATCTTTGGTGAAAAACAATTATCATCTTTGGTAAAAATAAAATTTATAATTTTCGGTGAAAAAAAATTATCTTTGGTGAAAAATAATTATCATCTTTGGTGAAAAATATTATCATCCTCGACAAAAAAAAAATTATCATCTTTGGTGAAAAAATTATCATCTTTGGTGAAAAAATTATAATTTTTGGTGAAAAAAATTAACTTTGGTGAAAAAAATTATCATCTTTGGTGAAAAAAATATCATCTTTGGGGAAAAAATTATCATCTTTGGTAAGAATAATTATCATTTTTGGTGAAAAAAATCATCTTTGGTGAAAAAAATTATCATTTTTGGCAAAAAAATTATCATCTTAAGTGAAAAAATTATCTTCGGTGAAAGCAATTATCATCTTTGGTGAAAAAAACACAAAAATTATTTAAAAGCGAAACAGCACAAACGGCAAAAACTGAAAAACGACTGACTTTTTGAATAATCACAATACCTCAAATAAAAAAAAATTCCATATACGAACGAAAAAAAACGACACACGAATGATCCTTTTTGGAAAAAAAAAGCGAGCGAGAAGAATAAATGGGAGCGAAGGCATTCCGACATGCCGATCCAAGTGAAGGAAAGTCGACAGTAAGTTTGAGTAAGTTTGGCGGAAGTTTAACTCTTCAGCAACTGCTTGGAGAGAGAGAGAGAGAGAGAGAGAGAGAGAGAGAGAGAGAGAGAGAGAGAAGAAGAAACAGAAGAGAGAGAGAGAAGTGAAGAAGAAGTGAAGAGAAGAAGAGAAGAGAGAGAGAGAGAGAGAGAGAGAGAGAGAGAGAGAGAGAGAGAGAGAGAGAGAGAGAGAGAGAGTAAAGAAACAGTGAGGGAGAGATATAATGAAGAGAAGAGAGAGAGAGAGAGAGAGTAAGAAGTAAGACAGAGAGGAAGTAGAAAAAAGAGAAGAGAGAGAGAGAGAGAGAGAGAGAGAGAGAGAGAGAGAGAGAGAGAGAGACGGAAGGAAGTGAAAAAACAGACAGCGGAAGAATACACAAGAGAAGGAAAGAATGAAGAAGCAGGGAAAGATAAAGATAAAGAGAGAGAGAGAGAGAGAGAGAGAGAGAGAGAGAGAGAGAGAGAGAGAGAGAGAGAGAGAGAGAGAGAGTGATAAAAGCAACGAAAAATAACTAACTTTATTCGAAGTTATACAGTAAAAAAAATGGCCTTCGACAAATTTTGTTACCAAGACGACAAATTCTATACACTTCCCTTCAGCGCCACATGAGTAGGTGCCCTGGAAAACAGTTGCTGATTTGTAAAGGTTTTATATATATTTGCGGTTCTAGAAAACATACGAAAACACGGAGATAAATCTATATGGGCTTTAAAGGATTAAAGGAATTTAAAGAACAGAGATGTTCAATGTTAACAAATTAAATCGGAATTACATTTTCACTTTTATCAATTTCTTTAATTTACCTGTCGCTCGGTAATAATTCTACCTATTCAAAACCTTAAGTACAGGAAGATGAAAATAAAAAAAGAAAGATGCGGTAGGAAAATAAAAGCACACAAGAAATTCTAGTATTTGAATGTCAAGGAAAAGAATTTGTCATTGAAATCAACAAATTAAAGAAAATACGTGATGCGATGTCTCCGCAGGTGTTACACGGCCGAACGAGAGGAGGGGTTCTACCCTTCATCTCACCCGAAACTACGGCCAAAAATGTACCATCAGAGTTATCCATCCATAATAATAAAATCCGAGCGGATCTTGTTTGTCCGCCCCAGGTGGGGGCGGGGTAGGTAGACGATCGGGAGGCAAGGGGAGACATGACACGTCCACCCTCCTTCTGCAAACCTGTTTGTACGCCCCAGTTGGGGGCGGGGTAGGTAGTGGATCGGGAGGGTAGGGGAGACATGACACGTCCACCCTCCTTCTGCAAACCTGTTTGTCAGCCCTAGTTGGGGGCTGGGTAGGTAGGGGATTGGGAGGGTGGGAGGAGACATGACGGGCATCACCAGGCTCCAGCGCAGTGTAGCGCAAGCCACCAAGCTCGTGGTGAATAGTTTACATGCAGACTCCGGTAAGACTGAATCTGTTTCTCTTCCGATTTCTCAGCATGAAATTGCGCAGTCATGGGTTCAGCAGGCTGGTAAAAGAAGGTTCCAAATCTGTCCTAGCAAGAGCTACAGTGCCGCCCGCACTCTATACCTGGACTGATTTATCCCGCCAAGGGTATCTGCCGATTTCCACAGATACTGTCTTAGAGGAAGTGCATAAGACTTCAGTTAATGGCCCTTGATTTGAGACACAATACCAACCACTAGAATAGAGAACAGAATACAGAATTTAGGCCAAAGTCCAAGCACTGGGACCTATGAGGTCATTTAGCACTGAAACAGAAACTGACAATAAGAAGGTCTGAAAGGTGTAACAGGAGGAAAACCTCGCAGTTGCACTACGAAACAAGTGTTAGGAGAGGGTGGATAGCAAGATGGAAGAGAAAGAATATGAATGGAGGTTCATAAAGGGAATGAAAGTGGTTACAGCTAGAGGCCGAAGGGACGCTGCATAGAACCTTAAGTAATGCCTACAGTGCACCGCGCGAGGTGCACTGACGGCGCTACACCCCAACGGGGTTCTTTCTTATAAAACTCGCTCTTCCTTCTTCTTCCACAATGCGCTGAGTGATAATTGTTTCCTATTCTTCTGCTGTTGTCTTGGGCTGAAAAGCCAATTCCAAATTAACTCAAGGTGTCATATTCTATAGCTATTGATTCGTAAATGTCTCAAGTTACTTCCATAACTGACCGAATTTCTATCAGTGAAAACTTCCTTCTGATATAACTCACAAAAACTTTCACTAACTGAAGTTGTCTTTGGCTGAAAAGCCATTTTCAGGCTAACTCATGTTGTCATATTCTATAGCTACTGATTCGTAAATCTGTCTCCAGTTACCTCCATAACCGACCGATTTTCTATCAGTGAAAATTTCCCTCTGAAATAACTCACAAAAACTTTCACTAACTGATGTTTTTGTTATTTTCTGAGCTGACTAACATCGCCCATCCATAAGCTGGTTGATGCCTGCTTTCCGCAACTTGTTTGATGTTGCCTACCCACGAAGTGGCAGACATTGACTGGCATGAATTACGTTCTATTTTACTCAGCAGGAAACATCGCTTCTTCCCAGTCTTTCTGACGCTGCACTTTTAAAGCAAAATGCTTCCTGGAACAGGCTGAATTTCCCCCTAAATTGGCTGCTTTTGATGCTTTCAAAAAAAAAAAGGCTAATGTAATCTCTTTCCGATTACGCTATACGTCAAAGCGTTTCATGTCCTCCTTCCTAAAATGATTTATGTTTTTTTTTTATTCTACAACAGAGGACTAAGCAGTTACTTCAGCTCATGAAATAATAATAATAATAATAATAATAATAATAATAATAATAATAATAATAATAATAATAATAATATCCTTTATTTCAGCTCAGGGCCATATACTGTACATGGAATATACAGATACGATACACATAATCTGGATACATGAGATAACAAGATAAAGATGATAATCGACAATATCCACACAGTTACTGAAGAAGTAGAAAAAATAGTTCTGACGCTCCTCTACTTACAAACTTTCAAGTTACAAACTTTCAGAGATACGAACACATAAGATTTTAAATTAAAACTGTACTTTACTGAATTATTATCACAATTTGTTTCATGTATTTAGGTTTTATATATCATTCGTATTAATAAAATACTCTATAAAATACAGTACAGTACTAGTATTGTGTTTTAGTATGATAAAACATAAATAGTTCTGTACGTATTGAATCTGCTTATATCAAGTTGGACTTTACAGACAAATCAAGATACGAACAGCCTCTCGGAACGTAACTTGTTGGTAAGTAGAGGAGCGTCTGTATTCATAATAATGGCAATGACAGTACTAATATGGAGAACAATAGTAAAAAATATTAAAAATTATAAAAATAAAAAAAAAAGATTACATACAATTGATTTCGAATGGTTTAGGTGACATTTTCTCTAACTGGCCCACGGCAACTTATTTAGCCGTGTGATTAAGCAATTTTCCTTAAAACGCCCAGTTTTAGTTTTCTGAAAAAGAAAACAATTGTCTGTCCGTCCGCACTTTTTTCTGTCCACACTTTTTTTGTCCGCCCTCAGATCTTAAAAACTACTTAGGCTGGAGGGCTGCAAATTGGTATGTTGATCATCCACCCTCCAATCATCTAACATACCAAATTGGAACCCTCTAGCCTCAGTAGTTTTTACTTTATTTAAGGTTAAAGTTAGCCATAATCGTGCTTCTGGCAACGATATAGGATAGGCCACCCCCAGGGCGTGGTTAAAGTTTCATGGGCCGCGGCTCATACAGAATTATACCGATACCACCGAAAGATAGATCCATTTCAGTGGCCTTGATTATATGCTGTAGCGGCTGTACAGAAACCTCGACTGCGCAGAAGAAACTTCGGCGCATTTTTTACTTGTTTCATAAATTGCTAAAGTCACCTGTCCCCAAAATACTCGACTAAGTAACTCCGCTTATTTTCCCCTGAATGTCCCCTTATTCCCAACTAGCTTATGTCCAGTTTTTTTATGAACTGCGCGAAAAGAGAAGAAACTGGATGACATAGCATTCTCTCGTACTGAATGGTATCTTATTCGAAGCTAGTTGGTTTGTGTCCAAATTTTCATCTTTGTAAAATTTTATTTTTCGCTTTGGCTGATCCTGCAATAAAGGTCGAGGTTCCTTTTCCTTCCGCCCCACCGTAGGGGACTGCATCACCAGAGGCGCCAGTTCAGATTTTTCTGGGAGGAGGCAAAGGTTTGGAGCTTATGGTATGGTTGGGGTTCGAGCGCATTTCGGAGCATGTTGAAGACGTATAAGAGTTGTATTAAGTTAATAAAGCAGAAAACAGGTGTTATTATTATTATTATTATTATTATTATTATTATTATTATTATTATTATTTCAGAGGCTATGAATAACGTGTCAAAAACTTAGATGATATTACCAACTGATAAGATAGAGGAGAAATATTCTTTGAGCGAAAATGAATTTTACATACACGTATATCCATTATATGTATTTATAAGGTCCTAATTCAAATAAAGAGAGAAAACTTGAAATACATATAAACACACACACATGTCCATAACATGCACGAATCAAAGTTTTAACAAATCTGAATGAATAAAAGTACGGACGACATTCGTCGCACTCATGCGAATAAAAAAAGTGTGGATATGAAAAGTATACTGCAAGTTGCAAGAAGCCTATTGCCAGCCTGTGCCTCGGAGGAGGACCCAACGACGAAAAATGTATAATATTATCATGTAAGCGCGATTCCTCTCTCCCAGATCTCCGACCAAAACTTAACGGGCAGAGAAAAGTTAGAAAACTTCCGAACACTTCTTCAGTTTTCCTGGTAACTAAAGTTGCGGGGAGAGAGAGAGAGAGAGAGAGAGAGAGAGAGAGAGAGAGAGAGAGAGAGAGAGAGAGAGAGAGAGAGAGAGAGAAACTTCCACAAAATTTTCGTAGCGGCGACCAATGCCGAGGCTGTCACACGTCTGCAGTTTGTTTCAAGAGAGAGAGAGAGAGAGAGAGAGAGAGAGAGAGAGAGAGTTTGTTTACTGCTCATGTTTGCTTTGCTTAACCCCGAGGAGAGAAAATGCGTTTTTGTTGCTCTCTAGTTTCTTGTTGGATATTTCTTTTTCGCTGACCC
This sequence comes from Macrobrachium rosenbergii, assembly GCF_040412425.1. NCBI lineage: Eukaryota > Metazoa > Arthropoda > Malacostraca > Decapoda > Palaemonidae > Macrobrachium > Macrobrachium rosenbergii. Next base: position 5,502,394 of record NC_089752.1, read on the forward strand.
GATCTCGGGTCATATTCTAGCAACTGTTTGACTTTGGAAGTCGACTCTTCCTCCAGGGTCGAAGTTATACAGTTTTTGGGGCGACATTGTTGCTGCTCGTCGAAAGTTTTCTTGTGATTTGCTTCATAATTTCCCTCTTTCTCCCGTGCTTCATCAATTTTTCTCTTTCTCCGGTGCTTCGTTATTTTCCTCTTTCTCCGGTGCTTCGTTATTTTTCTCTTTCTCCGGTGCTTCATAATTTTTCTCTTTTTCCGGTGCTTCATAATTTTTCTCTTTCTCCTGTGCTTCATTATTTTCCACTTTCTCCGGTACTTCATAATTTTCCTCTTTCTCCTGTGCTTCATTATTTTCCACTTTCTCCGGTGCTTCATAATTTTCGTCTCTCTCCCGTGCTTCATAATTTTCCTCTTTCTCCTGTGCTTCATTATTTTCCTCTTTCTCCTGTGCTTCACAATTTTCCTCTTTCTCCTGTGCTTCATTATTTTCCTCTTTCTCCTGAACTTCACAATTTTCCTCTTTCTCTCTGCTTCATAATAATTTTCTCTTTTCTCCTGTACTTTTTCATAAATTCAAGTTATATGTATATATATATATACACATATATATA
>NC_089752.1:5508000-5610500 GCF_040412425.1 Macrobrachium rosenbergii
TGCTGGTCACAAGCCCGGATAAAAAAGAAGGGTTGAGCGGCGTGGGGCTAACGTCCCTGCCGTGTGGCTGATAAAAGGCATCAGTACAATTCGTATCAGACGTGTGAGGGCTTTGGCCCAAGCGGCAACGGAACGTCGTGAGACCCGGTTTTTTTTGCCATGCCCCAGGTTAGGTTAGGTTAAGGTGGGTTACGTTAGGTTAGGTTAACACTCTGAACTACTTAGGGTGTGAGAAACATAATGAGATTATTTTCAAGAAAATTCTAAGGTTAGTTTTAAGATATGGCGGCCCGCTTTTTTCAGGGAAAGGTCCCTAACCATAATACATCCCGGTACTCGGTTACACCTCGGGAAAATGCTACCCGGAAGCCACCACAGAAAACGAGTAAGTCATTTTCGATAAACACTTTCAGGAATATGGCAACGTCCGGCGTCTCGTTTGTCCCCCAAAACACCTCATTTTACAAAAAACGAAATAATGATGAAACAATACCTACAAGGACGCGAGAGCGTCACCTCACTCGGAAGTTTCAAAACAACACAGTATTTATCCGGGAATCTAACACGAAAACCCTTTCTTAATAATAATAATAATAATAATAACACACACAATAATAATAATAAACATTTTTCTATCACAGTCACCCTATTCGGACTGGGTGGTTTTTATAGTGTAGGGTTCCGGTTGCATCCTGCCTCCTTAGAGTCCATCACTTTTCTCACCATGTGCGCGCTGTTTCTAGTGTAGCACACTCTTCTGCACGAGTCCTGAGCTACTTCTGCATCTAGTTTTTCCAGGTTCCTCTCCAGGGATCTCGGGATCGTGCCAGTGTCCCTAAGGACACGGGTACAATTTCCACTGGCATATTCCATATCCTTCTTATTTGGATTTTCAGGTCTTGATACTGACTGAATTTTTTTTCATACTTATCAATTATTATTATTATTATATTATTATTATTATTATTATTATTATTATTATTATTATTGGAGAGAAATCATTGTTTATGTTTATGTATTATCTATTTAAAGATAAATCAGTACAGATAGAACTTGTTCGGTTCCCCTTTTCAGTTGAAACGGGAACCGAACAAGTTCCCGAAAGCTATCTATACTGATTCACCTTTAAATATATGTACATATCCATAACTGTGGATCTGCTTCTCCATTTTAAGACTCACGCTACTATGAGTATTTTATTATTATTATTATTATTATTATTATTATTATTATTATTATTATTATTATTATTATTATTATTGTAATGGATCTAAACAGAACAGAAATAATTATGGTCCCAGTGAAAAATTTCTTTTTAAAAAATGGACAGATTATTAAAGAGGCGTAAACCAAGGAAGACAGCCACACATGACGCAGAAACAGCCAGTTAGCAACCTTGAGATGCGTTTTTCTGTAAACGTCGTCCGGAAGGGACATCTTTCTCGCAAGGATTTTTGGAGGACCAAAGCCGAAGATTGCGAGAGAGAGAGAGAGAGAGAGAGAGAGAGAGAGAGAGAGAGAGAGAGAGAGAGAGAGAGAAATGAATTTTCTGATCCAGCCAGACTGGTCTTTGGAATGAGATTGCAGTCAGAGAGATTGCAGTCAGAGAGAGAGAGAGAGAGAGAGAGAGAGAGAGAGAGAGAGAGAGAGAGAGAGAGAGAGAGAATGAATTTACCTGATCTAGCCAGACGGATTTTTGAAACGGACAGACGAGAGAGAGAGAGAGAGAGAGAGAGAGAGAGAGAGAGAGAGAGAGAGAGCTTTGAAACGGACAGACGAGAGAGAGAGAGAGAGAGAGAGAGAGAGAGAGAGAGAGAGAGAGAGAGAGAGAGAGAGAGAAATGAATTTGCCTGATCTAGCCAGACGGATTTTTGAAACGACAGACGAAAGAGAGAGAGAGAGAGAGAGAGAGAGAGAGAGAGAGAGAGAGAGAGAGAGAGAAAATGAATGAATTTTCCTAATCTAGCCAAACGGATTTTTGAAATGGACAGACGAGACTGAAGAAAGAGAGAGAGAGAGAGAGAGAGAGAGAGAGAGAGAGAGAGAGAGAGAGAGAGAGAGAGTTTGTTTCCTCCTACGTACTGTGTATCCCCAGTTACGAAATGGTATGTAAACCATTTTCCTACTTTACTGCTTCCCCCGTCAATCCCTCCCCTCCCTCCCTCCCTCCTCCCTCCATCTTGCGGCTCTTTTTCCACACGTCAACACCATGACATAACCCCCTTCCCCCCCTCCCACTACACACCCCTGTCCACCACCTCAAAACCTTACTGCACCCTCACCCTGGGTCCTTCGCACCCTCCCATTCCCCCTAACCCCCTTCGTTCTTATGTCTCCCTCCCTCCACTAACCCACTCCCCTACAATTACATTACAATGCCACAGGTATCCCACCTCTTAAGGTTCTAAATGAACACCCCCCCTGCTTCCAGTACCCCACCCACTGAGGAGGGGGATCACCCCAACCACCCTTCAGTCACTCCTGGTACCACCCCACCTTCAGCAGGAGGCTATCCCCTCCCACCCTAATCGAACCTGCCCACCCACCAACCCACCTTCTCCCGGAGAAGACGCCCACCCTTAACCCACCCTTACCATAAATTAAGACTAAGTTGAGAGGCAAACTTACCCAAATGAGTGAAGTTTTATAGGCGGGGACGTCCGATCATGCAACTTTCTTCATTAAGATGGTAATGGCACCTGATCTAATTCTTGCAAACATAGGCCATCTTCGAGGGCTTCTTCAGGAACGCCCCCCCCCTTTTTTTTCCAACCCTCATTTTATTTTCCTTCCTGCCTTACTTTCGTTTTTAGTTTTCTGTAAAGGAAAACTACTGCGCCGGCTTTGTCTGTCCGTCCGCGCTTTTTTCTGTCCGCCCTCAGATCTTAAAAACTATTGAGGCTAGAGGGCTGCAAATTGGTATGTTGATCATCCACCCTCTAATCATCAAACATACCAAATTGCAGCCCTCTAGCCTCAATAGTTTTGATTTTATTTAAGGTTAAAGTTAGCCATAATCGTGCTTCTGGCAACGATGTAGGATAGTTTCATGGGCCGCGACTCATACAGCATTATACCGAGACCATCGAAAAATAGATCTATTTTCGGTGGCATTGATTATACGCTGTAGAGGCTGTACAGAAAACTCGATTGCGCCGAAGAAACTTCGACGCATTTTTTCTTGCTTATTTACCGAACTGAAAACAAAACTTAATACAAATAAACGAAAAATTCTTTTCAAATCGTTTCTACCGTCAGAATTTCCATATTTATTTCTGTTTTCGATTCTGTTTACAAAAATTTATTTATTATGTTTTTTGGTAACAATTTTTCACCAGGAAACAGAGGTATAATATATATATATATATATATATATATATATATATATATATATATATATATATATATATATATATATATATATATATATATATTTTATACATATTATATATCATATATATATGTATATATTATATATATAATGTCTTGAAAACGTACAGAACAGACGAAGGTTTACAAAGTCGCATTTCTTTAAATATTTTAGTTTCCATTTTCTCTTACTTCCTTTAGTTTCCATTTTCCTCATAGCCTATACTTTGGTTTCCATTTTTCCTTTATATTCTTTAGTTTCCATTTTTCCAATAACTTTTAAAATTTTCAACAGTCCGCTAAATTTTCCTTTGTTCATCGTTCTCGGATTGAAAAAAGACGACTTGTTTTAAATATATATATATATATATATGCATGTATGTATGTATGTATGTGTATATATACATACATACATATGCATGTATGTATGTATGTGTGTGTGTGTATATATATATATATATATATATATATATATATATATATATATATATATATATATAAATATATATCAGCTTTTTAACAGGACAGCAATAAACATTGTCTATATTTTTATAGAAACAATTCTTTTCTTTTTTAACTAGTATTAGTTTTCTTTCCGTTAGGTTTCCTTTCTTATTGAACGATGAACAAAAATAGTAAGTTCTACGAAATTAAAAAAAAAAAAAGGGGTCACTTTCTGTCCAGAAGTTTCTTACGCATGAAAACTACAGTCAATTTATTGTCTCTTCTATCCCCACCCCTTCCCCCCTCAATCAAAAAAGGCCATAGCGTCATTCTGCGTAAAGCAGAGGGTTTATGGGAAAGGTGCTTCTATATAAAGAGTTCCTTAATTTTGTGTTATTGCTTCGCTCTTCTAAACATAAACTTGCATGTGTGTGGGCGTGTGTGTATCCACCTTACTTGTGTGTATAGAAAGAAAAAGTATATCACGGTTTAACCAGACCACTGAGCTGATTAACATCTCTCCTAGGGCTGGCCCGAAGGATTAAGAGCCAAGTGGTTACTTAGCAACGGGACCTACAGCTTATTGTGAAATCCGAACCACATTATGACGAGAAATGAATTTCATCACAGAAACAAATTCCTCTAATTTTCATCTGGATCGGTCGAGACTCGAACGCTGGGCGAAAAGCGTGCTAGCCGAGAGCTCTACCCACCCTTCCAATGAAGAGCTGTGTGTTATAGACTTGTTTTTTATTTTTGTAATTTCTCTCATTTAGAAATGGAATTGGAATATAAGATTTAGGCAAAGGCCAAGCGCTGGGGCCTATGGTGTGGTCAGTGAGCGCTGAAAGGGATGCTGCGAGTCAAGAAGGCTTGAAAGGTGTAACAGGATTGATTGATTAATTGTGGGTTATCTGGCGTCACAAACTACCAGGGCCACCAAGAAAACCTCAAAGCAGTTGCACTACGAAACCATTATAAGATGGTGGAAAGCAAGATGGATGAAAACAATATGAGCGGAGGTACAGTAAAACGAGTGAAAGGGGTTGCAGCCTTGGGCCGAAGGGACACGCTGCTGCAAAGAGCCTTCAATAATGCCTACAGTGCACCGGGTGAGGTGCAATGACGGCGCTACCACCCCCACGGAGATTTCTCTCATGTGTCAATAAGCGTATATGTTAATTTTCTGTGAGTACAATAATGCATGACGAATACTTTGTTGCAGATTTGCGAAAACTATCGGAGAGAGAGAGAGAGAGAGAGAGAGAGAGAGAGAGAGAGAGAGAGAGAGAGAGAGAGAGAGAGAGAGAGCGCTGAATTGAACTGAACTGAATATAGAATTTAGGCCAAAGGCCACGCACTGGGACCCATGAGGTCATTCAGGGCTGAAACGGAAATTGACAGTAAAAGGTTTGAAAGGTGTAACAGGAGGAAAACGAGAGAGAGAGAGAGAGAGAGAGAGAGAGAGAGAGAGAGAGAGAGAGAGAGAGAGAGAGAGAGAGAGTTGAACTGAACTGAACTGAACTGAATATATAATTTTGCCAAAGGCCACACTGGTGGGACCTGTGAGGGGTCATTCAGCGCTGAAACGGAAATTGACAGTAAAAAGGTTTGAATGGTAACAGAGTGAAAAAACGAGAGAGAGAGAGAGAGAGAGAGAGAGAGAGAGAGAGAGAGAGAGAGAAATGAAGAGTGATATTGAAGCCATAAAGAAAAATATATGAATGAAATACTACCACCTCTTCTTTCTCAAATACGGAAATAAGGACGGCGGGAACAAAAATAACAATATTAGAGATAATAATAACTATTATTATTTAAATGATAAATGCACGCATACGCAAGCACATGCAAGATTTCACAATTAAAATCGCACCTCTTGCACCTCTGAATTCCATCGACGTCAATGGGGCGACTTCAGCCCTCTTCACTCGTCGCGAAAAAAAAAGCCAGAAAAAAAACTAAAATCAATCTTTTAAAACCAACGACATCTTTAAAAAAAAGAACCCACAAACAAATCAAGGGGGCCACCTCCCCCCATTCCCCGCCCGCCACCTCCCCACTCAACTCATTGACTGAAATCAGTCATTCACCGTTCATTTATCACCGCGGAGTTCTTGCACTGAGAGAGAGAGAGAGAGAGAGAGAGAGAGAGAGAGAGAGAAGAGGGGTGAGGTCAGGTATATGAAGAAAATTGAAGAATTAACTAATTCAGCAAGTCACAGAAGCTGCATTAAGAGAGAGAGAGAGAGAGAGAGAGAGAGAGAGAGAGAGAGAGAGAGAGAGAGAGAGAGAGAGAGAGAGAGTGGAATAAGTCAAGCATATGAAAGGTAGAAAATTTGGAGAACAAATTCAGCAGGCCACAGAAACTGCATTAAGCGAGAGAGAGAGAGAGAGAGAGAGAGAGAGAGAGAGAGAGAGAGAGAGAGAGAGAGAGAGAGACGGGAGTTTTATTCGGGATTTATTTATTGACTCATTCGTCACTTTTTTTAAATCATTTATTCCTTATTTGCTTCAGTACGCTCTGATGGTGTTTGAATCAGATATTTTCATTTGTTTTACATTTATATCACAGAATCTTCACTGGTTTTTCTCAACGTACAATATAATTAACAGTCCTTTCACTTAGACCACAAATGTGTTACTAAAAACATATATATATATATATATATATATATATATATATATATTATATATATATATATATATATATATATATATATATATATATATATATATATATATATACATATATATATATATATATATATATATATATATATATATATATATATCTAGATATAGATATATATATATATATATATATATATATATATATATATATATATATATATATATATATATATATATATATATATACTGTATCTATAAAAGTTAGGGTATAACTCTTAGTTTAACCAGACCACTGAGCTGGTTAATAGCTCTCCTAGGGCTGGCCCGAAAAGATTAGATTTTATTGTACGTGGCTAAGAACCAATTGGTTGCCTAGCAATGGGCCCTACAGCTTATTGTGGAATCCGAAGCACATTGTAACGAGAAATGAATGTCTATCACCAGAAGTAAATTTCTCTCATTCTTCATTGGCCGGTCGGAGAATCGAACGCGGTCCCAGCAGAGTGCTGGCCGAGAACGATACCAACCCTTCCAACGAGGAACTTCTATATATGTGGGTGTGTGTGTGCGTGTAGAGAGAGAGAGAGAGAGAGAGAGAGAGAGAGAGAGAGAGAGATAGAGAGAGAGATAAAACTGAGAAAAGGGGAGCGACGTATTTAAGCTCTTGGTTCGATTCCTGGGTGTAAGCAGGTGGCTGGGACTCTATTAAAACCCCATTGTGCCTCTCTTGAACTAAGCAGTGAATCATGTACCTGGTAGTTAGAAGACTTGATGAAAACAGGCCTAACTCCACTTTGGTGCCACCCCAGTAAGAGAAAAGTATATATATATATATATATATATATATATATATATATATATATATATATATATATATATATATATAAGAGAGAGAGAGAGAGAGAGAGAGAGAGAATGTATGATCATGAGTCATGGATTAAAAAGTACCTTACCTATCCATAGCTAGTAAGTGCAAGATTATTTATTCTCTCTCTCTCTCTCTCTCTCTCTCTCTCTCTCTCTCTCTCTCTCCTTAGTCACGTGACCTTGTTCAAATCAATACTTCAATCTCATTGCAGATCCTCAAAATCGCGTCCTCTGTACCCCACTCCACCACCCCACCCTCATTCCCATTCACCAAACAGGTCAGAAAGGACAGATATTACTTCCTATTCAATTTTAGCTCCGGGTACTTTTTTATTATATAAATTTCATCTTGTTATGGTTTATGTTTATTATCGGATTTATTTTAATAAAATGTATTTATATATTTTTCAAAAAGGTTATAAGAGTTATAAGAAGTTTGTAAATTCATTGTACTCAATCATTTTGCATTATACAGTTTGACTAGCTTTGAAAGAAAGCTACATCGGAATAGAGTACAGAGTATAGAATTTAGACCCAAAGCCAAGCGCCGGAACCTATGAGGTCATTCAGCGCTGAAACGGAAACTGACAGCAAAAAGGTTTGAAGGGCGTGACAGGAGGAAAACCTCAAAGCAGTTGCGCTATGAATCAATTATTAGGAGAGTGTGGAAAGTAAGATAGAAGAAAGAGAATATGAACGGAGGTGCGGTAAGAGGAATGAAAGGGGTTGCAGCTAGGGGCCTTAAGTAATCATCATCAGTAGTATTATATTTAAAATGTTATCTTTATCGGATAGTTTACGGCTGAAAATAACAATTCTTCATTAGGGAGATAGTCATTTCTCTCCAGCCTGAAATAAGAAAAGAACCCTTTTCAAACTTTCGTTAAAATGACCGCAGACTTCTCAAAGCGTAGTTTGCACTCGTTATGGTAATTATTACCATTTCCGCACATCCTCGCTGGATAAATAGGAATACCAGTAACTCCAAAAATAATGTATCATAGAAAAGAATCCGCGTTTGAGAAAATCAGACCTAAAAAATTCAAACTATATTGACAGACAGGAAAGAAATTATATTCGTATATTTATAAATACAGTATATATAATATATATATGTATATATATTTATAAATATATCATATGAATATAATTTTTTCCTGTGTCATTATAGTTCCAATTTTTTAGGTCTGATTTTCTCAAATGTGGATTCTGTTTTATGATACATTATTACTGTAGTTAACTGTTACTGGTTTCCTATCTATTTAGTTAGAATGTGAGGAAATTAGGAATTATATATATATATATATATATATATATATATATATATATATATATATATATATATATATGTATGTATATATATATACATATGTATGTGTGTGTACGCGTATACATCACCATAAAACCTGTTTATTTTAAATTAGAACGGATACTGAAAAACAATATCAGATAAATACAGCAACATTTTTTACAAGAGTCGACTCTCTTAGGTCAAGGATGGTGCTATTATTCAGATAATTCTGACATCATATATATATATATATATATATATATATATATATATATATATATATATATATATAATATATATATATATATATATATATATATATATATGTGTGTGTGTGTGTGTGTGTGTGTGTGTGTGTGTGTTTGCGTGTGTGTAAGTGGTAAGACCCGACACTGAAAACGACCGTAAAAATCGTGAGACCTTTCTCCCGTAAAACATTCATGAAAATGACTGATTGATTGATTATGTCTATTAAAACTGGCGTCGCAACATCTAGGTTATTGACGCCGTACTAAATTCAAACAGAAAACGAAAAGTGAATAAATAAGTTTAAAAAGAATTTCGTATAAAAATATCTAAAAATAATCGTATTCGTTCGAACATAATACCAATACTTAAATTATACCTTATATGTATAATCTGGATTCTGTTGGGGAGTCACGCCTCCCACATAAAGATATATAACTTCTCCATATTACAATCCTCGCCGACAATTGTAACTAGAATGACCTTCTCTGCCACGCCCCCAGGGGAAAGGAACCCAGGTCACAGGAAAACAAGTAAACAATGGGCCGAAGTTTCTTCGGCGCAATCGATTTTTCTGTACAGCCGCTACAGCGTATAATCAAGGCCATCGAAAATAGATCTATCTTTAGGTGGTCTCAGTATAATGCTGTATGGGCTGCGGCCCACGAAACTTTGACCACGGCCCGGTGGTGGCCTATCCTATATCGCTGCCAGAAGCGCGATCATGGCTAACTTTAACCTTAAATAAAGTAAAAACTACTGAGGCTAGAAGGCTGCAATTTGGTATGTTTGATGATTGAAGGGTGGATGATCAACATAGCAATTTGCAGCCCTCTAGCCTCAGTACTTTTTAAGATCTGAGGGCGGAGAGAAAAAAGTGCGGACTGACAGACAAAGCCGGCACAATAGTTTTCTCTTCAGAAAACTCAAAATTAAACCAAATATACAAGGAATGAAAAAGTAAATAAATTAAAGAAAGCATAGGAAACGATTTTCGAAGGATGGAAGACAGCAAGACAAGTAAATCGGCAGGAAGGAAGGAAGGAAATTCCAAAGCGTGTAAAAATCGATAACTAATATTTCAATACAAAAAAATAAGAAGTGATAGCAACCCCTTTCGTTCCTTTTACTGCACCTCCCTTCATATTCTCTTTCTTCCATCTTACTTCCCACCCTCTCCTAACAATTGATTCATACTGTAACTGCGAGGTTTTCCTCCAGTTACACCTTTCAAACTTTTTACTGTCAATTTCCGTTTCAGCGCTGAATGACCTCATAGGTCCCAGTGCTTGACCTTTGGCCTAAATTTTATATTCAGTCCAAAAGCACATATGATAATTCAGCATAATCAACCGATACCTTCTTTTAAACGTTAAAGTGCGTTTTAGCAAAAAGACAACAGCTCCTTTCGCTATTCTTATTATATATATACATATACAATGTATGTAAGTTAAAACTACTGCTAAAATTCTGCGTAGAAGTCGGGAATTTTCTCGAACTTTAAATGGCGCCGCTACTCATATGTCAAATTAAAGTCGCAGATGTGTCATGAACGCGGAATGCACCCTCAAGTGATTCATACCATCTGAACATGAACGAAGGTTTTAGCAAATACTACGCGTAATAATTAATTGACACCAGAATGCTCTAAGGTGCGATTTCTTTTTTATAATCATTATCATTCAAAATCCTAAACTTAAAACCCGAAATACGTAAATTTCACGAAAACAGATAAGACTCCATTTTTCAAATGTTTTAAGAAAAATCATTATCATGTACTGCATGTACGACAAGTCGCATTCATGCCACGGCATAATATTACATACTTGATTTTACTCTACCGTGGCAGTCTAGCCGAGACCACCGAAAGACTATTTTCGGTTGCATCAGTCTAGCACTGTCTTATTTCTTTCGCTGATTTCAGACGAAATTCAGTGCAGACGATTCTCGGTAGAAATTCAGAAAACACCAAATCGCCGCCCACAAATTGCAAACACGCTCTCTCTCTCGTCAATTGCAAGTTCGTCTTCCTTGCTGAGCATGACAAGACGCGCTATGCAAAAGGCGACAGCAGAAAGTACTACTACCAAACTGCCGTGCTCATAATCTCGGCACTCGAGGAAATTCCCGCCAAAAAGACCGAGCGCCGTAAAGGCGAAATGCTCATCTCGAGACTGTGTCAGCGGCGGCCTTGGCTCTCCTCCCCAAACTCGAAATCATCCTTTTCCCTGCGACAAACCTTGAATAAATCTCGGAAACTTTTTCCCTTCCCTTCCTATTTCAGGAATCATAACTTTATATCAAACTTCTGCTCGAAAACTTGGTGAAGGAAGGACTCTCCTCCTCCTTACTCGTGATTTGCGGTTTGAGTATATGTGGCGGAGCGGAGGTAGTTGGTCGGTCGGTGGTGCAGTGGGTAACATCTTACCTTCCCCGCCACCCCCACCATCATCCCTAGCCCCTCCTCCCGCAGCAGGATTCATGTCTGAGTCCTCCTCCATTGCCACCCCCCTCGACGACACTCTACTCCCTCCTCCCTCCCAACAAAGAAGTTGCTTTTCCACACTTGGTGGCGAAGTCGGTAAGGTCCAAAGTCGCGTCACCACATCCCTTCAAACTTGGCCGCTCTCTCAAGTCAACTAATTCTCTTTACCATTTAAGTCTGGGAAGGAACGTTGCTGTGCCTTGGAAGAGTTTGTTGGGCATAGTTCAGAACTTTACCTACTTAAACTTTGTTAATATGAAGGCATCCAACGGGGAATAACTTTAACTCCAAACTTACTTTTCAAAATAACTTAAGCGTAAGTTTCCGTCGAGGAAAAAAAATAAAGGGAGAGAGAGAGAGAGAGAGAGAGAGAGAGAGAGAGAGAGAGAGAGGAATGTTCCTTAAATGAAAGAAAGATTCTACGAACCAAAGTTTAATAAGGGTTTTATCCCGAGTAAGTTCGCACGGCTGACCTCTTCTCTCAGAGCGCAAATTCGAAATGCACAAACTCTCCTGCCAAAACGCAGTCGGCGTTGCAAATCGTTTCGCTCAATTCCTTTAGAATACGTTCAGGGTCGCGTGGTTGCCGTGCTGGCTGTACACACCATTAAGCAACATACTCCCACTTAGGTACAAATCAGTTATTAACGTTCAACTGTTTAGTTCTCGAGTTGAGAAACAAAGTGAGAGAAGCTGCTATTGCCATCCGGGGACTCTCTCTCTCTCTCTCTCTCTCTCTCTCATTCCATTTTGATGGCTTTAGGTGCGTTGAACTGATAAATATTTCGGCTATGCCCGGGGTCATTTTACCCTCAAATCAATTATATAAAGTTGAGTAATGGTTTTTTTACACAGAAATACTTTGGCGATTTTTGCTTTATAATGATAACACATCAACAACAACAACAACAGCAATAATAACATAACTCGAATTATATTGGGTAAATTGAGATTGAATATATATACTGACTTGCAAGTCTACGTACAATGAATATTAGTGATAATTATAATATACTTGATTGTTATAATATACTTGACCAACTTTAGTTTTCTGTAAAAGAAAACTATTGTGCCGGCTGTCTGTCCGTCCGCACTTTATTCTGTCCGCGCTTTTTTCTGTCCACACTTTTTCTGTCCGCCCTCAGATCTTAAAAACTATTGAGGCTAGAGGGCTGCAAATCATCAAACATACCAAATTGCAGCCCTCTAGCCTCAGTAGTTTTTATTTTATTTAAGGTTAAAGATGACATTATCGTGCTTCTGGCAACGGTAAAGGATAGGCAACCACCGGGCCGTGGTTAAAATTTCATGGGCCGCGGCTCTACAGCATGATACCGAGACCAACTAAAGATATATCTATTTTCGGTGGCCTTGATTATACGCTGTAGCGGCTGTACAGAAAACTCATTTTTTACTTGTTTTATTTCTTCGCCGCTGCTGAACTTCCCTTTTCTCTCCTGTTCCCATGCTTCCAACAGCCTTCCCTTATTCAAGAGGCATAGCTTCCTTTTAAGGGTAGGCTGCCCACCAACTCTTTAAGGTATTACGCACCGTAGACTGCTAAGAGGGTGTTACCCTAACGATACTGACAACCGCCTCCTTAGACGTGACAGCCATTTGTTTGGAAAATGGACAACAACAACCATTCTTTAGCTCCTAAGGGAACCAAGTTGCGTGATCACCATGGATACTGATGCTCGATGGAGCCATGCACTGGCAACTGATGCCTAAAGGCGGTGTCAAGCGTATATATTTCCTGTTACAATTTGCACAATGTTTGATGATTGGAGGGTGGATGATCAGCATACCAATTTGCAACCCTCAAGCCTCAGTAGTGTTTAAGATCTGAGGGCGGACAGAAAAAGTGCTGATGGACAGACAAAGCCGGCACAATAGTTTTCTTTTACAGAAAACTAAAAGGTCAGGATAAATCGTCCAATGTGTTATTCCACAGACGGTAATAAACTACACATGGACATGATGTCAGTATGATTACCTCGTTTCTGTAGAATCGTATTTTGTAAGTTTTCTTCAATTACTTCGTTCAGAGACGACAGGTGTATCAAGCTCCAGAGATGGGCCACGGCTTGTTTGGCTCGCAGGCTATCACGTGTTGCGTCCACATCTATGCAAATTTGTAAATTATTCTTCATAAGTAATATTCTGGTACATATATAAATAAATATATATATATATATATATATATATATATATATACATACATATATATATATGTGTGTGTGTAATTTATGACATTTTTATCACACCATGATTTATATACAATCATGAGGCTACAAATGTCGTTTAATACCCAATTCACGCTACTTCGGGAATATCCCCGATGGGGAATTATCACCGAAGGGGAATTTATAAGTGATAAATGGATCGGTACTACCAGGTCTCGATCCCTCGACACAGGTACCTTCCAACGACTCCAGTCGACGGTCTACCCGCTGAGCCATCTAGAGAGGTATAAGTTAATGCCGAATCTGCTGTACTTGTTTACCCGTCGAGAGCAGGGAAATTATATATATATATATATATATATATATATATATATATATATATATATATATATATATATATATATATATATAATGACATGCAGAATGGCGCGATCCCTTCAAGTGTTCAGTAGGCCTACAATGGTGAGTCCCTTTCTTGGTGGGGGCGGATTTGGTCACAGTGTGTAATGAGAGAGAGAGAGAGAGAGAGAGAGAGAGAGAGAGAGAGAGAGAGAAACATCGAGCTTCTGTTAACCTTAGCTACGAGAACTTTTCGAACCACGTACGGGATTCCAGGTTCGTTAACCAGATGGATGATACACGATCCCCTTGTTATAAGAGGTAGCCAAACTTTGCTATTAAAAATTAACAGTAAAAAAAAAATATGCCGAATGTTCAGAAATGAATATTACGCGACGACTTTCCCGCATTCCTCGCTACATCAGGCGTTATTTTGTCTCCTGCCGCGGACACCGTGCGCATTTCTACGTTTCTTTATTTTCTAGCGTGTTTACTTATCTATTTATGTACATATTTAATCTTGAGTTTACTATATATTTGTCTTTCTATATATATATATATGTATATATATATGTGTGTAAATATATATATATATATATATATATATATATATATATATATATATATATATATATATATATAATTTAAGATTTATTTTTAAATACTTACCTCTTCATCATGTAGTTTTTACTCCCGCTGGCGCAGAAGTAAAAGCTATATAATGGCGAGGCAAGGTTCATTTAAAAAATATCTATATTTATATATCTATAATATATATATATATATAAATTATATATATGCATATATATTGTGTGTATGTTACCCCATTCCAATGACCTAACAAAGACGTACACAAATACGCACTCATGCATGAACATTTGCATGATTGCGTGCATCTTCTGCTCAAAAAGAAAAAAGCAGGAATGTTTCACAAGAAAACATTACGTAATTTAGAAAAAAAAGGTAAGGAAGTTCCTTGAATTATAAGCTATCTTACACTTTCATATTCTGCAAATAACCAGTCAAATTTATATACGTCAAGTGCGTCACTTCTTCTTTGTCATTTCTGCTCAGAAAAAATAAGAAACTCGAGTTCATATTTAATTTTCTGTAAAAGGCAACTATTGTGACGGCTTCGTCTGTCCGTCCGCACTTTTTCTGTCCGCCCTCAGATCTTAAAAACTACTAAGGCCAGAGGACTGCAAATTGATACTGTTGATCATCCACCCTCCAATCATCAAACATATCAAATTGCAGCCCTCTAGCCTCAGTAGTTTTTATTTTATTTAAGGTTAAAGTTAGCCATAATAGCGTATCTGGCAACGATACAGGATAGGCCACCACCGGGCCGTGGTTAAAGTTTCATGGGCCGCTGCTCATACGGCATTATACCGAGACCACCGAAAGAAACTTCGGCGCATTTTTTACTTGTTTTCCTCACATATATACGCTAGAAGAAACAAGAGGGAACAAAATATACATTACGCAAACAGCAGTGAGAATAGTTATCCTACTAGTTGGAAAAGCAACCTAAATATGGAAAGTGAAACACAAAGGCAAGGAATAAACTAATGCCACAGAAACAGCAAAGAAAAACACACGAGAAAAAGCAATTAAACTATTAAATGAGAGTCGCGCGAACCTGCTCAATGAAAATGAGATTCGTTTAAAAGCATTCTGCTGAACCTTCCTCTCGCTGCAACACCGAACTAGATACAAATCCAGTGTGGTGTCCAGAACTCAGTCTCCGATGGACGATAAATGTATTACTTTCGTTATAATCACCTGACTGGGAGGTGTGCATTGTTGAGGAGAGGGCGGGGTGGCGGGGTGGGAGGTGGTGGAGGGGGTGGAGGGGAGGGGGAGGAGGAGGTCTGACTAGAATGGTTGTGGTGGTGGTGAATGGGAGGTGGATGGTGGAGGTGTCTGAGGGGGTGATAGGCGCACAGGACAAGGAAAGGAAGGGTTGGGAGGACAGGATTTTTTTTTTTTCTTTCTCCCTCTCTCTCTCTTTTTACACCAACGGTCACAGAGGCCATCGATCTCTTAAATATGAATTATTAAAGCGCGCGCGCGGTTTAAGAGATGGAATATGCAGCCTCGGTTTGTGTTAATTTGCAGGGGTGAGCGTGCGCGCGTCTGTGTCAGCGAAAGAGAGAGATAATTAACTGTTTGAATGTGTTAATTAATATTCTTGCGTGAGTGTGTGTGTGTGTGTGTGTGTGTGTGTGTGTGTGAGAGAGAGAGAGAGAGAGAGAGAGAGAGAGAACTAAACCTGTAGATCAGTAACTTAACCCCTTGTCTCCATAAGTCACTTTAAACAGGACGAAATGATCTTCAAGTGTCCTTTGTCTTATTTTGTTCATATCGCTGAAGTACTCCAGCAAAAAGCACCTGGTAATGGGCATCTGCAGTCAATCACGCCGCGTGATCTTCATAAGAACAAGTTAGAAACGCATCTGTCTGATTAACTCAGCTAATTAGTCATATCACTGCATGAGTATGAGGTAATCCGCCTAATTATGCATCGCTCTTTCAGTCAAAATTCTCTTGATAACCGGAACCAATACCTACTGCACCTGTTGCCAGACGACAGAGAGAGAGAGAGAGAGAGAGAGAGAGAGAGAGAGAGAGAGAGAGAGAGAGGAGAGGCAATCATCTTACCATACCCAAAGAAATAAAGACTGAAATCTAGTACCACTGCTCCACAGACACCTGTGGGTAATCCATTAAATGGCCACGCTAAGGATACATCATTCATATCTAGTTTTATTATTCATAAGCCTTGTAAATGAACTCCGCCTCCTCATCAATGAACGGTCTGTATGTAATGTTCACAAAGACACGGTCTGGCATATGGCCGGCGTCAGTCTAAAAGAATGAGCAGTAATGTTCGACAAAGCAACAGTCATGTCACTATTCCCAACTCAGTTCAGTGTTTGCTCAATATCCGGATACAAAACTGTTAAACTTGCAGCCCAAGCAGAATAAACATTAATTGTTTAAAAAAGAAAATGTTGAAAGTACAAAAGTATTGAAAATGCGCATCGGTTACATGCGAAAATATTTTACTGCCACGTCACCGAGTGGACAATTTTATAAGTCATATGATTTCGGCAACCTCTACAACTATTCACTAAACACAATGCTCAAATTATCCGCCATTGAACGAATATGAAAAGAACAAAAGAGGAAATAGAGAAGAATAAAGACAGAAAAGGTTCATCTTTGAACATCATAAGACTATCTTGAACATAAGCACGCAGTTATCACAAGTCTTGGTAACAAACTCAACAACGAAACCGTCACAATTTGGACCCGAGTCTGTTGCAGAAACGACTAGCCTTTTTTTTTTCGCTGGCAAATCTTTCCTTAAATACACACTCTCGGTACAAGAGGGAATGAAAAATGCATTGATATGCTTTTATGCTTTCATGTACGATGATATACTCACCTGGATGTTTAAAAAAAACGGAGACAAAGAAGGTAAAGTAAAATCTGTGCAGGAGAAAAATGAAAGGACGAGAAAGCTCGGTATGATTAAGAATATACTCACTCCTCCCCCTCGACGAGACGCTGTTTGGTTGGTTGGACTCGTGAGACAAGCTAATAGTTATAAGTGCATCATCTTTAAACCCATGGCTGGGTAAAGAAAATCATCAACTTCAACTGTATCTACTCTCCGAATGACTAATTTCAACAACAAAGAGAAAAATAATCACCAATAAACAAAACAACAAACTGACTTGACTAAGCGCATAACGAACCACCGCCTTCAGATTTCAGCAAGAGTTGCTTTTAAATTCTAAAGGGCAACAAATGTTTAACCGCCAAAAGGTGCTTGTTGTTGTGGCTGGTCCGTGGGGGTCCTCGGGTAGTGGGGTCTTTTGGTTAGGGAAGGGAGGACCCCCAAAAGAGGCGGGAATGGAAGCTTGCTAAGATAATAAATGCAACCCATTAGGCGCGATTCTTTTTATCCTTCTTTTCTTCTTCTTCCTCTCCCGTCTTTAATAGGTGCTTGCCACTGCCATCGTCTTACACTGGTGTATACGCCTCTATTTGCTTTTCAGTCTATTTTTGGTTTACTCGATATAAATGCATCGGAAAAATAGGTTTCTATTTGAAAGAGTTCATGATTATGATGGTTCAAAAGTGAAAAAGAATATGAAGAAGAAGAAGAAGACGAGAATATTTCCTACAGCAAAGCATCGAACACCTGACAACCACCATATCCCATCAAGGCCTAACTACACAAGAGCCAGCGGGTGACCTCGACGAATATTAGAAACAATATCCCAAGCGAATGCTTCAAAAGGCTTAGCGGTGAAGTCGACTGACGTAAGATGAAATAAACGGCAGAACATTCGAAATTCACATTACTTCTCTTTCAAGATAAAATAACCTTGTCGCGGTGCCATACAGTCATTTCAGCTCGTTAAACAACAAAAGATATGTTCTTGCAAGACTCATACACTAGATAAATCAATATATATATATATATATATATATATATATATATATATATATATATATATATATATATATATATATATATATATTATATTGAGAGATAGGTAGTTTCTGATTTTTATATACATCCATAGAAATCATTAATAATACATATAAATTAGGGCTGTTATTTTGCATGAAGAAAGAAAAATGAGCTAGCGATTAGCTCTGCAGATTCGTCCCTTATGTAAACGAAATGAAATAGCAGCTCGCCTAAACAACAATATAAACAATTAAACTAGAATTCCTAAGTATGGGAAACTTGAAAATGACAAAAAATAATTGCAAAACAAAAGGTTGAAATTATTCACAAAAAAATCATATTACAAAATTTGCTGTTATCCTTACATGTGAAAGAAATCAATTTTGATTATGTCCATTTTTCACTCAATGAAAATTTAAATAAATCTAGACAGCCACTGAAAGACCATCCCAATCAAACTATAAATAACCCAGCCACTAACGCCACTACAGACCCAGTGCGACCGAGTGCACTCATAGCGCGCGCGAGCGCACACATACACACACACAAACACACACACACAAACGATTAAAATACCCACCATGATCACTTCATACCAGCGGTAAAACCACGGACCCGCAGTTAATTAAAGCCTTTCAATCTCACCGAAGTTACGAGGAAGAAGAAGCAGCGGTCTAAAATAATGTCAAAACTTGAGAATTATTCCAGTCAACCTCACTCGAGATATATCCGATTCAACCACTTCGCGGTAACTTTGCTCCTATTCGCCTGATTAAGCTCGGGAACTTATGCATATTATTGCCGGCATTATCTGATTTTAGCCTTATTCGAAAAGACGACCGCTTAACCGCACAGAGAGAGAGAGAGAGAGAGAGAGAGAGAGAGAGAGAGAGAGAGAGAGGATGGAAATCAAATTCGTCGAAATGAATTCAGAAAATCAATTCAGAACTTCGGATTAAATGGCAAAAGAAGACGCTGCTAACATCAAATGTACAAAAAAATATGTACTTGTAGTCATCTTCCTTTGAAACATTATATCACATTAACACAATAAAAAAAAATAGCACAAACCATCGGGCAACGCATGTAATTGAAAACGAGGCATAAAGAACTGACAGCATCTTTGGAATAAAAAACAACAAACAAATGACAAGAAACAGACACACAATGAACGAGCGCAGGTAGCATAAAAATGTACCGTCCCCTAAATTTTCATTGCACGCTGCAACACTGCACGATAAGAAACCCAAGAATATTGATGAAGCTGTTGCCACATGGTGATCCCGCCATAACCTGCTCGGCCTGAGCGTCGTCTCCTCTCTCTCTCTCTCTCTCTCTCTCTCTCTCTCTCGGTGTTGCCATAAATATGGTCTCATCATTTCTTCTTCTTTTTTTTTCTTTTCTAAAAGGGTGAGACTCCACTATTCCCTTTTTGAAGAGCACTGGGGGTGACTTTAGACGGCTTAAAGATGCGGGAATATCAACTTCCAAGATTATGTGATTTGAAATACGATAACCGAGACTAGGTCAATACATTTCATGTTCACAGGAACCAGCCTTCTTCAGTTGATCGCCACAGGGTATGGAAAGCACAGTATTTTATTTTCATCTCATCCTTCCAAAGAGAGAAAAAAAGGGACATTTTGACATTTATTTAACGAAAGGGTCAGCTCTGAAGGCACCTGAACGTATTAAAGACAAACCTCGCCCATTCATCAATCACAAAACCGACTGAAATGACTACGGGCAAACCAAACAGTCGACTGGAGAGAACGTCCTTAGCGCCGGTAACAGATAAGAAACAATAGACCGATTTTATGCATTTGAACTCGCATCAACTGACCCCTACCTCACCTCTGACCGCTTTCCAGGCTCGACCCTCCATCACTCCCCACCCAACCCCACCCCAACCCCATCTCACGCGCACCTCAAAGGCCGTACTCCATCGAAACCTCCACGTCATCCCTCCCGAACCCCAGCACATACTTTCTCCCCCACCCTCTCCACAGCCACCGCCCCCTCCCCATGAAAGGCAGCAGCATCCCGACTCCACCTATCCACGATTTAATCTGTGCATCGGTTGACAAGAACCGCATTCCAACACTACCCTTTTTTGAATGCTATTGTACGGCTGATTCGCCGACCCTCTTCCGCGCATTTGCCAGTTACGTGATTCCCTCCTGTTGCCCGCAAAATGAATTGCTGCGAAGGTGGACGGCGAATATTTCTCCACCAGATGACTTTGCCTAGCTTACTACGGTCAATTTACATCGTGTTTCAAATTTGTTAAATAATTTTAGTAACCATCAGCAGTCAGGCTCAAATGCTCTCTCTCTCATCTCTAACTATATATATATATATATATATATATATATATATATATATATATATATATATATATATATATATATATATATATATATAAGGGCAAAACAAAATAGATATAATTTCTGCATCTGCTATATTCAAAACCGAGTGCTGGAAATTAACAAAAACATATGTGTGAAGAAAATTGTCATGTCAACAACATATCCACAGCTACAAATAGAAAATGTTTAACTGATACATTAGTAATTCAACTGCTTAATCTGTCACAACACCTGGTTAAAAAAACTGAAAATTATATAATACCAAAAATTGTATAGTACCAACACAATCTATTAGAATACCCCGGAAAAATTAATACAGTTCTAATACAACCGCATAGTCTGTTATAATGCTACGCCTTATAAAAGTTGAAAGTGATGTAGTACTATTAAGCATTAAGCATTACAGACACCAGACGTCTAGTTTTTCTTTGAAGAAAAATATTGAAAAACTACTGATATAACGGAAAAAGTTTAGACCTAACAGCTAACAAGGGCAGCTAGTAGACCTATACTTTGGAAAGACAAACTCATTCAGTAACAGCGAGTAGTACAACTGCACAGTCTATTTCATCACTTTTGAAACAATGAAGTACGATTTGATACTAACACATTGTATAATTCACTGTTACACCTTGGAAATGGGTTGAACTGATAAAACAAACTGCTGACTACATTTGACTTTATCTATATATTGCTGTCACGACAGACAACAGAGGTTACCGAACCCTTGATATAATACTGACAACTGCTGCATTTTTTGTAGTATAAAAACTTGTAATTTAAAAAAAAAAAAACAATAAACCTGATAAAGCATTAACCACTAAACCTCCTATGTTTACAAAAGCACCTGAAAAAAAAATCCAGAACTATGACAACAATAACAACTCTATATGTCATTCACTGTACTGAACCCAGTTGAAGATTTACTTTACAATACAACCACCAGTCAACACAATGAACACTGTGCTACAAGAACAATAGCAACTTAAAATTATAATATTAATGAATGGACACCTTAAGCAGTACTGTGGCATTATATGCACGCAACTTGGTCGCCTTAGTATGATAATTTCAGAGAGGTCCTTGGTGTGCAAATCTAGGCAGGATATTCACATTAACTACAATTTTATTCACGACGACCCAAGCTTTTATGGCATTCACACGGCGCCCCTCTAACAGATCACTGCCTTGCAAAGCAAGAGTCCATAGGAAAACAGCATCCCTGATAAACAACAGCTGTATACAGGTAATAAACAACCAAATAGATACTGAATTGAACTGAATTGAATATGGAGTTTAGGCCAAAGGCCAAGCTTAAGTTAAGTATACCTTAGTTTTACCAGGCCACTGAGCTGATTAACAGCTCTCCTAGGGCTGGCCCGAAGGATTAGACTTATTTTACGTGGCTAAGAACCAATAAGTTACTTAGCAACGGGACCTACAGCTTATTGTGGAATCCGAACCACATTATAGCGAGAAATGAATTTCTGTCACCAGAAATAAATCCCTCTAACTCTTCATCAGCCGGCCAGAGACTTGAACTTGGGCCTAGCGAGTGCTAGCACTGGGACCTATGAGGTCATTCAGCGCTGAAACGGAAATTGACAGTAAAGGGTTTGAAAGGTGTAACAGGAGGAAAACCTCTAAGTTGCACTATGAATCAACTGTTAGGAGAGGGCGGAAAGTAAGATGGAAGAAAGAGAATATGTAAGGAGGTACAGTAAAAGGAACGAAAGGGGTTGCTACTAGGGGCCGAAGGCACGCTGCAAAGAACCTTAAGCAATGCCTACAGTGCACCGCATGAGATGCACTGACGGCACTACGGGGCAAACAGATAATGACATAAAACCAGAAATAAAAGTCTGACAAACTATAGCAACTAAGCATGATGTTTTTTAAAGTACCAATAGAGCTCCTGTTGAATTTTTGAGCATCAGGATTCATACCGCGGCCAACAGGAC
This sequence comes from Macrobrachium rosenbergii, assembly GCF_040412425.1. Taxonomy (NCBI): domain Eukaryota; kingdom Metazoa; phylum Arthropoda; class Malacostraca; order Decapoda; family Palaemonidae; genus Macrobrachium; species Macrobrachium rosenbergii. Next base: position 5,530,684 of record NC_089752.1, read on the forward strand.
AGTTCAGATTCCGGACCGATCTAGTTTAACAGTAACAGCCATGAATGACTTCTGACAACATTCTCCCTGGGGATGTCGTACTACTGGAACTTCAAGGGCTCAACCGAAGATACAGTGCATTACTACCTTAATGCTATTCTCCTCGCATTTTAATATATTTTTTATCTATTTATTAATTTAATTCATTTTTTGAATAAGTGAGATCTCTTCTTTCTGTTATTCCCGTTACCTTATTTTACTACCCAACGAGCACCGCATTCTTTGGAAGCCTGAATTTCAAGTCAATGGCCCCTGTGGTGGGCTTGTTCCATATGAATAGGGTTCATCTTCTAAATAATAATAATAATAATAATAATAATAATAATAATAATAATAATAATAATAATAATAATAATAATAATACATTGACAGCATCGTAGGAATTTCATTTACAAAGAACGATAAATTAACATATAACGTTAAAACTAAATGAAAATCTATTAAAGCGATTGAAATAAAAAAAGGTAAATGCAAAAATGAAATGCGGTAAAAGATCACCACTAAAAGTCTTTAATGCCTTTTATCTTCTTCAAGAGCTTTTCCAAGTTTAAACTACTATTCCTTGTTACACTTACAACTTCGACGCGCACTTGAACGTAACAACATCCATAAAACTAACTTTTTATAAGAGGGGCACACAAAAAAGAGAGAGCTTTTCTGGTAAGGGTATTTCTTTTTACGTGACATCTATCAAAACCAAAGGATCAATGAAAAAAAAAATGAAATGGGAAAAAGTCTAACGTCTCAGTCTCTCATTTCTTTTTTATTCATAGTCTCGGCCTCTATTGTTCACCATGAAAAACGAAAACGTTAAACTCAATATCAAAAGAAAAAACTGAATATCCTTCTCGCTTTATAATTTTTTCTCATAATTTTCCTCTATCTTATCCGTTTAAATGACATTTTTTCTTACGTACAGACCCGACCTCTGGTGTTTAAACGAAAACGAAAACGGAAATAACGGAAAATCGACTTTTAATTTTATCCTTTTAAACCTAACGTTTCCATCTTCTCTTCCCATCCTGCCTTCCCTTCTTCTTCTTCTTCTTTCTTCTTCTTCTTCTTCTTCTTCCAAAAGATTTACCCATTTAGGAGAAGGTGGCGTCGCTCCACTTGACGAATGTTAAAACTTCCTCTCGAAGCTTAAGCGCCAAACTTTTTGGCCAACTTTAAAAATACCCCGAAGTTCTGCCATAATTTCAGCGAAGCACTTTCATAATGACCTATAAGTTAGTTTTAATCACCCGGTCTACTTTTTTACGCCTTACCTGGCTACAAAGAAGTCACATTAGGCTGTAAAAATGGCCTGATCTGACGGTTGCAAGATCATACAATCGTTCGACTGCCGGGTAGACTAACGCTATGATGATCGGCTTTTATGGGTCTCTATGTCCAGCTCTTGCTCTCTGATTTCTGTAGTATATTATATATATATATATATATATATATATATATATATATATATATATATATATATATATATATATATATATATATATACATCCACATAAACATAGTCGCAGATACCAAAAAACCTACAACCTACTGACAGTTCTAAACCAAATTAAAAACGGGATGCTTTAACTATATAAGTTACATAACGTAACGGTCTACGTACAGCATAACACAACAGGCTCAACTTTCCTCCCAAGACACACAAACTGAAACATAAAATAGGGAAAAGTTATCTAATGATCTAATGAACTTTTTCACAAAGATTGGGTAATTAACCAAACTTTGGAAATTGCTCGGGGCTGAAGGAAGGTATATAGAGCAGACCTCCGACGGTGGGGATGGGGGGATGAGAATCCTCCACCCCGGTAGGGGTGGAGGTGCGGGTGGGGAGTGACGAGGTGTGCGTAGCGACTATGGAGTTGACAGTGCTAACAGAAGATGAATAAATGAACAGCGTGTTGATGGGTGTTAAAACGGAGGGGCTGAGCAATGAGCAGCGTGAGGAGTAATGGGGGAAGATGGGGGTGGGGGAGAATGGTCGGTAGCTCTATTTTAAATCTAATAATAAATATATGAAAAAGAGGAAACACAGAATATTAGTTTGAAACCTCTTATCTCGGTAAGAGGCGTTGGTGAAGATACAGTCGAGAATAGAAAAGAAAATCTTATAAAAACTGAAGAGATTTCTTACACCAGATCAGGATAAACCAAAGTCTACAGGATTAAAGCCTATCCTTTAAGACTTTTCCAGAATATTTCAAGCAGATATATACTATTCTGGCCGATTTCCTTCCACAAACTAATTCAAAATTGAGCGGTCCTTATATTCACGTTGACGTTTATATGAAAAAAACTTCAAAATTCAAGAGAATACCGGGATCCAAAGATCCAAAATCCACTACTGAATGAGTCTGGACCTTTAATTATTCTAGGTGTAGCTTTTAGCTCACATCTTACCTTGAGAGACATCTAATGATAGGTTCAGCAAATGCTGCACGAAGGTTAGGTATCATTCGTAAGACCTCATATATTTATAAGCGATAAAATCAGTTCAACCTGCCTTAGGTCATTTGTGCTTCCTTTACTAGAATACTGTTCTCCGGTACGGATGTCTGTTTCTGTCAGGGATTTATCTCTTTTGGATAGAGAGGTTCGTGGTGGTATAGGTTTCTGTTTCCTGACATTAGCAGTTATGAATTGGACCACCGACGGATGGTCTCTCGTTCGTCAGTTGTTCATAAATTGTATTTTAACAAGAGATCTTTCACATTCACAATTTATTGATCCCTGATCCCCTTTATCTGCCGAGAGAGAGCAACCAGGTTCGCTGAACATCAGCACCAATGTACAATAAATGTTTTACCTCGCTGTCGAACTTCTCAGTTCCAGAGGTCCTTTATCCCTCACACCGTTGGACTGTGGAACAGCCTCCCAGAGGATGTTGCGTAACTGGAACTTCAGAAGTTCAAGCGAAGATGCAGTGCATTACTACCCTAATATAATTCTCCCTGTATTTTAATAATTTACTTACATTCTTATTTATTTATTTGTTAATTTATGTTTTTCTAATAACTGATCTCCTCTTTCTGTATTTCCCATTACCTTCTGATGCTTCTTCCGAATGAACACTATATTCTTTGGAAGCTTGAATTTCAAGTCAATGACTCCTGTGGGCTTGTTCGTTATGAATAGGGTTCATAAATAAATAAATAATTGTGATACTAAGCTCCTAAACAGGTAAAAAAAATTTAATAGTTTACTATATAACATGCTCGATGAAGCTATTAGATCTGTAGCTCTATTTTCAAGATAGTACTAAGAATAATAATCATAAAATACATAATGTGAGCAGTACTAAAACAAATCATTTTTATAGCAATATAAACTCAAAGAGAATTGATCACCAACCAAACTACAACATAAAATAATAAAACTGGACTGGTAAGACCTTGACATAAAAACCTGGTCAGAGGGGAAATTAGCAGGCATCAGATATCAAAAGGAACGTTATATCTAGTGAGAATTTTAAACCAAATACAGGAGATAATTGCTTCCGATTTTTTCAACGTGAGTTTTGCCAGCTCTCCAGGTCACCGGCGATGTCGTGGATCGATAAAGACCATCAATTCAACAAGAGTTTACGAGAGCATAAAATGTCGCCGGAGTATTCTTAAACACAAGAGACAGCAAAGGGCGTATAATGTCAAGAGAAATTATTTGAGTCTCTGGAGCATCGGTCTAATGACGCAGGTGATCGACCGAGAGAGCTGTTTTCCCTGAGAGGAGGTAGTTCTAAAAGAAGGAAAAACAATATAGCCTAATTGTCGTTTCCCGCATTCGTCCTATAACTGCTGACTGAAGGATGAAACCCATATGCAACAAACGTCAACCCCGTTGGGGGGTAGCGCCGTCAGTGCACTGTAAGCATTACTGAAGGTTCCTTGCAGCATCCCCTCGGCCCCTAGCTGCAACCCCTTTCGTTTCTTTTACTGTACCTCTTTTCATATTCTGTTTCTTCCGTCTTACTTTCCACCCTCTCCTAACAACTGATTCATAGTGCAACTGCGAGGTTTTCCTCCAGTTACACCTTTTAAACCTTTTACTGTCAATTTCCGTTTCAGCGCTGAATGGCTTCATAGGCCCCAGTGCTTGGCCTTTGGCCTAAATTCTATATTTCATTCAACAAACGTCAACAACATTAGGCTCATTAGCACAATGGGAAGGCTCCCTGAGCACATTGTACTACTCTCATCTATCTTAGAAACACTTGCCTCCTGTATCTTAAGGCTCTTGCATTCCAATACCGCCTGCACTATATCTATGCAGCACTTCCTACACCTTCCTCTTCTCCTTCCTCCCAACACTTTAAGATTATACACACTCTCTGCCAACTTATCATCCTCCATTCTCCCCACATGACCTAACCTGGGCCAACTTTTCACCTATAATAACGCCTTTACCACTTCTTCTTCTTTCCCTGCATCTTTTCCCACTTCTATGTGGGGTCGAGGTTTCTGAAAGCTTTCCTCCACATCGTCCTCTGACATTTGTTTGTCTCTCAGGTCTTCTCTAACTACATCTTTTCCCACTTCATATCTCCACAAATCTTACCCTTTCAACCCCTTTTCACTGCAGAAATACGATGCAAACACCTCATCTCAACAACTTGAACCTTCTTCCTTCAATCACATTCAACTCCCATGCATCAATTTCACATATGAGGATTAACTTATTAATTCCATCAATTAATACAATTTAGGCTTCCGTTGCCACTCTTCCTTTCCAGGTCTTTGGCACACACCCAGCTGTCTTCTGTTTCATCTGCCACGTAAAAATAAATCTAATCCTTCGGGCCAGCCCTAGGAGAGCTGTTAATCAGCTCAAGTGGTCTGGTTAAACTAAGATATACTTATCATGCGACTCATATGCCTATATGCAACTCAACCACCTCACGTTTCCGCCATCAATATCAAAATTCTAACACCCAAATATTACTATTAATTACAACATCTTCCTGGTCTCTTTTCACCCTCATGATCCTATTCTTGCTTATATTGACTTTTTAACTTTCTCTTCTTGCAAGCACTTTCACGCTCTTTTACTGGTCTTTGAAGTAGCTCTCCACTATCCCCAATCGGCGCTGTATCACAAACATAGACTACTCCGAACTCCGTTCAGGACTCGTTTTTGTACCTCACAATTTTGCACCTACATCTACTGTCCATACACTCGCTTCCCTTGTATTATTTCAACAAACATTTATCAAAATCGTCGTTGTTTCTCCTACTCATCCTAACACGCATTTTACTTTCTACTTACAAATTTTTAATAACACAAGAAACTGCATTCTACGCCATACGTTCTGTACATTGCATCTCCGTTTGTTATCATTGTTATTATTAACAGAGGTCTGTTGAGGATATCCCAAAGAGATGAATTTGAATGCGACAGATATCCAAAGCCTTTGTACTGATGCATGTAACGTCTCGACTTACCCACAGGTCATTTTCAAATTACGAAACATGAGGTATGTGTTGAAAAAATGGAGTAAAACATTTTACACAAACAAAAGCTATAAATAAAACTAAAATCAAAATATAAACGAAAAACAGGTGATAGAATTCAACCACTCAAAAATAACTCTAAAAACCTTGAACAAAACAGGTTATCCTGGAACATATTTAACGTAAATGAGGCATTTATAGTAGATATTCCTCAACTCTTGCACAAAGTGCCTTGGTGAGGGTTGAGAAATCTTCACGAAAGAAAAAAAAAAGTGTCATGGTTGCTGTTCAGGTCTTAGCCGAAAAGTTCTTATCCTTTAATACTACAGTACTTACATTGCTAAGCACAAGTGACAAATAAAGGTGTCGAAATGCTCTAATAACACACAAACACTTTATTTGATCTTTTTTTAGTATCTGCGGCCAAAGAAGCCAATACTATATTTTTCTAAATAGTGGAGTAATATATGAAATACTTCAACCTTGCCACCAACATGAGAACACTTGGCTTAAAAAGCTTTAACCAAAGAAAATCACCCAATACATGCTCAATGAAACTATCTGTAGACGCATCCTGTTGGAAACCAAAATGGTATGAGAGGTAGAAGTCTACAGAAACATTCCTCATACATTATACCTTGAGGCAATCATTCATAGCTGCAGTTAAAGTAAACAATCTAAAGTCATATATTTTGATATTTCTCAGTTCCTTACTGTCAGAGCTGACTACAAACCATGTTATTTCGCTTAATTTTATAAACACTATCTTGAACCAGTGTTTTAAGCCATAACAACCTCAAAATTTTTCTCACAGGAGTAAATATTCGAGGAGTGGATTTGAAGGCAATTCTGAGAAAAAGGACATGAATCTTTTTTTACAAGGAAGAGTATCTACGTTGTAAAAGAACATTTCATACTTGTGTCGAAATTTTATGAATATTTCTCGGTATCTTAAACCCTGACTCCCTGATTTTTAGAAACACAAACACCATACACATCGGCAGTCAACATACCACAAAGCTGAAAGGTACACAAACATGTTACGGAATACTAAGAGATGGTAAACTACCTTTTATCAGAAATTAACACTTCATTCCTTACCTTAAACATCCGCGAAATTAACTCTTTAACACCTTTCCTCATCTCTGAAAAGGACACAGATTTACTTTGTCGAATAATTGCTTTAAAACATTAAAAAATAAATGAGCCTTAAAGCATCACAAATTTATTTTATGTGAAACATAAAACATACAACAGAGGCATACATCTAAAGAGTGAAAATCACGAAAGGAGGGTGAATAGTCTAATATCCCAGTCAAGTTGTGGCTGCATGTTGAATTGAATTGAATTGAATTGAAAATAGAATTTAGGCCAAAGGCCAAGCACTGGGACCTATGAGGTCATTCAGTGTTGAAATGGAAATAGACAGCAACGGTTTGAAAGGTGTAACACAAGGAAAACCTCGCAGTTGCACTATGAATCAATTGTTAGGAGAGGGTGGAGAGTAAGATGGAAGAGAGAGTATGAAAGGAGGTACAAAAGGGAACAAAGAAGGTAGCTAGGGCCAAGCACAAAGAACCTTGAGATGCCTCTACAGCACCACATGAGGTGCACTGAGGGCACTATCCCCCTATAGGGTCAAGTTGTGGCTGCATGATCATAACAGGCTTCAACCCACTAGTACTTGGTTATAAGTCCAGGTCTGCATGAATGCATAATGCTTAACTGCTTTGCTTAACTTTGTGTCATAAGGTACCTGCCGTGAGCTGTTTAATTACTTTACTAAATGTGATATTGCTGTATTCTTGATTCTTTCCCATTTTCCTCTCTAAGACTTATAGATACAATAGTTTACATTAAGACTTTTTGTTTAACGTGATTTATCCAAATTCTTGTCTGGGTTATGCTGTTCTGTTCCTCTGTTCTTGTGCCTTGCTGATTCCCACTACATATTTAGTAGAGAACATATAACCATATTTTGAATACAGTTTGACAACACATGCTGCCTTTCCAGCGCTGATTGTTCTATATCAATTTTTTACACAACAAAAAGCATCCTGTTCATATTTAATATGAAATGGACACATGCAATCCTAGTACTTAGGGGATATGAATAAAGAAATTTGTATATATGATTTCAATTTAACATAATGCATATATATAACAGGACACTTCTCAAGAAATAGAACCTTCTGAATAGTAATTATAATTTAATCGTGTACTAAAATTTTATGAGCAAAGAACTATAATACTGCTATTAAAGAGAGCGTGAGTTGATGGTGTAACTACCTATTGTGTATCACATTTGTATAATAAGCTAAAGGGCTTAACTTGGAGAACAGAAATGGATACAGGGTCTACTTTTATGAAAAAAGCTAAAAATACTGAACACTACAGGCAATACATACAAAACTAATATGGTCATGGGCTGGGACTTGAAATCAGAGATCTTTGTTGAGAAGAAGTCTACAATATTACTGTCTTGACAAACCAGCAATTCTCCTTCTGCTGTTACTGTACTTTTAATTGAAACATCTCTCTCATACTTAGTTTCATGCAGTTTCCCCACAGAATGTTCATACTGTACATATTCTGTTCATTACCTTCATACTGTACGTAATTGTAACTCTCTCTATTTGAAAATTTTGAAAGGGTGCATTTTTTTAATGACACTAAATGGTTTCTTCAGATTACCCTTGTCATCTAACAAAACGGGATTAGATTAAGAGTAAAACAAAGGTGCAACATCAAACTATCATTAGAGCAATATGAATTTAAATGAACTGGCTGATAAAACTACAACCACAAACACTATCCATTAACTATAAAAAAAGAAAAACACAGAACCAAAGCAAAGGATAAAGTTACGAAAAGGTTAAAAAGGTAACTACAGAATTTATCACTAAAAATACATAACAGCATATGGCAAAGCTACAGAACCTTCATACATTTTTGATGCTAAGAAAATATGAAGTCAGAAAGAGTGACATAACTAAGTCAGGAAATTAAAAAGGGGAATATCAAGGTAAAATTGCATGGCACGAAATCCCAAAATTTATTCATTATACAATAGTTACAAGAAACTATTTACTGCAGCTGGCACAGTACGCTGTGCAAGGAATGAAAACATAAGTAATGACTAAATAGAGTAACTACATAACAATATGGGATTTGCACCACTCAGAAAATGAACAATGCACTTTCACAAGTATTGTCAATACACTCTTTCACAGCAAATGGAAAACTAAATAAATAGATGGGAAAAAGGCGGCTTGAACTGAACTGTTGTTATGGACTGACATAACGTAAAACGCAAGTCAGGATATAAATGTCACCACTGATAATTCTCATAATGTACTTAAAAAAAGACAAGACTTCAAAGCCTAGGCTTATCCTTGAATTAGGGACAAAAACTGGAGATACAGGTTAAAGATGAATGGTAAAAGAGAAGTACCTGCACCTGCAACCTACCGCAGGTATGACCTTTGTCAGGACTCACACCAATAAAGAAACACATCAAGTTATACATGCATTGAAGAGTGAAGTCTCCTTTGCTGCACATTTGAGAGTGAGCATCAAAGGGAAACTTCTCTTCTTTGGTGTTCTTTCCCCTCCAAAACAAACACATGAACACAAATGGTAGTGTATACAGTTCCAAAACCACTTATCTGGACATATGCTTCAACACCCAGAGTGAATGCCTTAAAAGCAACAAGCAAAGGTAATCACTTCATATGTTTGGAGAGCTGTTTCACATTGTTTTTATAGCATTCTGTGCAAAATTACCTAAATCAGGTAGCCCAAGGCCTGTTAATAATGTTCACAAAAGTTAAAATTGACAGAGATCTTCATTAAACGGGACATCCTACCATCCCGCTCCTGGAAAAGGACACTCCCTATCAAGATATCCTGTTTTGCCTACACAAGTCCATGTCACTGAGAGGATGAATGCTCCCTGTGATATATGTTTCTGGGACGCGTCACACTCTCTAACCCCAACCAGATAAACCAATTTAAAGCACTGATTCTTGATGAAAACCACCCCTCCTCTCCCATGCATACGCATCTAACGCTAAACCAACCCCCACAGAAGCCTTCAATAGCAGACCTGATATCCTCCACAGACCCAATCAGCATGGTCAGAGCATTCACCATTAGGGTCTGCTTAAGCACTACATAAACTGAAAAATAAACCATCCTTGAATGTCATCTATAAACCTTCATACTGCTTAAATCTAAAAGCCTCCTGAGCAAGTGACTATCATACCCAACAATGACTTTCCCAATTGGGACCATTCCTCACCAATGAAATAACCCACACCTGATGATTAACCATTTTGATCATTGGCAGATCCTAAGCACCTTCCCATTGAAATTTGGCAAAACATCAAGATTAACTTTTTTATATTTTTGGTTTGTATTACTAACTGTATATTTTGCTCACAGGTAAAATGAAAACCTCCCAAAATGTGTCCATACATCTCAGTGGATAAAACGAAAAATTATTCTTTCACAAACTTTGTCCCACAGAAATGGAAATCCTTGTAAGAAAAGTAAAACTGTAATAAGTCAAATTCCCCTAATGCAGCCATTAATCGTTAGTGTACAGTAATTACATTGTTATTTTTTATATACTGTTGAAATCAATCTTTGCCCATCAAACTTAGGAGGAATACCTACAAAAACATAACAATCCTGTATTTTATGAACACGTATTATGTAGGTGTTAACTATGATATAAATGTTTCATTTTGAAATAACAAAATTCTAAGACTGGGAATAAGAACAATATCTCTAATTTATATTACAATAATTAAGTAAAGTTTTCAAACATGCTTTACACACAAAATACACAAATATGATATAATTACTGAACTTGTATATGTATAGATAAATAAATATAAAATGCAAAACATTGATGAATGAAATAATAAGGTAATAAAATGAAATACATCAAAAAGATTAACTTTTTATTTTCAGGGACTTTGTCTAACATAAAAGAAACTATGGATTTCAGGACTTGAGTTACAAAAGACAGTATAAAATATACAAATGAAGAGGTTCACCTGAATAGTACTACAGCATTTTTCTGACAGATGTTTCTACTGAAATTAGTCTACCATGATCAACACTAAAGATTGTACTTTTAGTAAGTTGTACACAGATTTGAACAATAGTTCCTGTTATCAAATGTGACTTAAGTCTTGAAACGTACATACACTGAAGACCTGGTTCTAAATTCAATGTCACAAAGTAGATTTTACGTAAAACAGTAGCTTACACTTATTAAGCTTCCTTAAAAATCCTGTCATCTCCAGAGGGAAGGAAATCTACCACTTATAAATGGAATCCTTAAGATCTCTCTGCTAAGCCCCAGAGCTTCACAGTGCCTGCATCACGGTCTCGGTCTCTGTCGTCCTTGTCATCACAAGCATATGCGAGGAAGAAGTGACGGGGATGCTGGAACAGCGAATTTAAAACTTCATCATCAAAGAATACACTGAATGTGAGTCCTTATTCAACTTAAGAGAAGCACAGTCCCAACGAGAGTACTGTATGGCAGTTGGGTGCCTCCAACGACAATCAGGATTGAAGTGCAAATAAAAATCAGGTACATCACACCGCTCAAATCTCTTTTTACTCTTGTTAGTCTTGTAGTGCAAAATTCGGGAAACAAACATAAAACAACTATCCTGTAAGGAACTTTTATCATTACCTTTATCAATACTTTCCTTACTTTAGTCTATCATTGTATGTGGGCATTCTACTCAGCAGAGGCTTGCTAGTTAAGTTCATGGTCGTATAGTTTATTTCAAAAAAAAAATTGCAAATAAAAAAAGCAGCAATAACAACAGTGTTATTGACAAGAGCACTCGACAAGGAGCGTACAATCTTCAAGGACACTCAACAGAAAATAAATGAACTCAAACTGACACATGATAATTGTTTCACAAGAATTTAAATCTTTGGCACGATTCAACAAAGGCTTTTCATCTATGCTCAACAAGTTCCATTCACCTTTTCCTAAGATAACTTGCTATCAGGCACATATAAAAAAAAAGCATGAGATAATGTAACCTTTTTATTACTTTGTTGGCAAAATAATGATTATAAAAACAGGGTCAAGAAACAAGACTGAATGTAAGAAATATATCAACAAAACTGAATGTGAGAAATATCAGTTAAAATCCACTGTAATTCTTCCCAAGAGGATGAGAAGAAAATTTATTTATTATAAAAGAATTATCTTTAATATGAGTGATATGAGGTATGTAAGAGGAGTACAGTGTCGTTTTGCTGACAAGTATTTTTAAGGAATTTCTTAAAATTTGATTTACTTAATAAGAAAGGTCCACCACTGTATATCAGTCCATATTATAATACATAACTGTACTTCTAGAACTGAAACAACAATTAGTAGATAACTGCACTGGACCACTGAGCAAAAATTTTAAACTTATATATGGCTGGCCATGAACTGTACAGTGCAGCGCTTTGTTCATTATTGTCGTTACAAAGTAGTTTTCAGGTACAGTACTTTGTTCATTATTATGGTTACAAAGTAGTTTTCAGAGAGTTCTAAAGATTTAACTTTAAAAATACATTTCAGTAATCTTCCAGTTTTCACCTTTTTTGTAAGAACAAACTATTTAAGGCAGCCCTATGAAAATCTGGAAGTGTGAATCAATACTCTAGTCAAAGTATGACTGTTTCATCACCTATCCACACCCTTCAAATATTGTCACGTGCCCATTTATTTGAAATCGACAGAAAAATGTCCAACTAAAGCAAAAAACATTTTTGTAATTTTTAACCAACAGCTGGCCTCATTATACAAAGATAAAATAAACCTCTGAGAAAAATATAAAAGTGGCCCATCTCATCATAAATGACCAACCACAGCTTGTTCCATGCACATACTGGAACAGTTATCATAATCATCATTACCATTACATCTATAAGATGTCAGGATGTCAGGTAGACATGTAAAAAAAAAAGTTAATATACTGTCTACTACAACTACAGTACTACTACCCTGGTCACTATCCTACCATTGTTAAAGAGCTTTTCCTTTCACTGAAAGAAAAGTAAACTGGTCTGCAAAGCTAATATATTTCAGGTTCACATATCCATTAAATGGAAATTGTGACCCAGATGACCAGTTTCTAACTTCACAAAATAACCCAAATTCAACCTTGCATGCAACTTGTATAAACAGACAAGTACAAGGGAAAGAATAAACCTAAGAAATGACACTGTTACCGATTTACCAATCGTCCTTAAAGTTCCAATATCTTTACCACAAACTACTCTGAGAATGAGTTTAGATTGGTAACTTCTCATGTACTACTACTTTGGCTGTAGACACCTACATAAATAGTGAGAGAGAGAGAGAGAGAGAGAGAGAGAGAGAGAGAGAGAGAGAGAGAGAGAGAGAGAGAGAGAGAGAGAGAGAGAGATGTAACATCTACATTCTTTTATACTTACCCATGCAAGAGTGAACGTTGGGTAGGCAACATTTATGTTTGCAACTCTTTCTCCAGTCTCAACATGAGCAATGTCAATTGACTGGTCTTCACTTCCAGAGGCTAACAGCTGTCCATCAAAAGAGAAGCTTAATGTTCGAACAGGCCACTCTAATCTGAAAACAGGAAATTGGTTTCTCATCAAAGTCCACAAGACTAAATGTAAATAAGACAAGAAAACTCATAAGGATATAAGTTACCATTCAACTCTACATATTTGTGCCTTTATAAAGGCTTAATCAAACAAGTACATTAAATCTCAATAAACTTTTCATGCTAACGCTGTATCTCGTTGTTATAAACATTCTAAATTCTAGTCTTCAAATCTATGTAAAAAAAAAAAAAAAATAGCAACAATGGCCAGACATATAATAATTTCAAAGAAATATCATCACAACAGGTCAAACATAACTTAATTCATTCACTTACCAAAAGTGATCTTAAAATGACTCAAAATTCATTAAGGATTATTTTGATCACACAAAAACCTAATGATAAACTGTATTTAGTAATTTATTTATAAATACTGTACAGTAAGTGGAGTAAAATTAGACAATACCTGCTTTTTAGCCCAGGAACATTAGGTGAAATGATGGAAAAAAAATGTAGAAAGCTGATTTTTTCAGGAATAATACTCCAAAACCTACTGAATTCAAATATGTAAGGACCCCAAAAATCCCTTTGAAGTTAAATGCATGAGGACCAAAAATCCAAGATGGTCAGCACCTGTCAATTATAATAGGTGAAATGGGATGGAAAAAATGTAGAAAGCTGATTTTTTCAGGAATACTACTCTAAAACCTACTGAATTCAAATATGTAAAGACCCCAAAATCCCCCTTGTGCTAAATGCATGAGGACCAAAAATCCAAGATGGCCGCCACCTGTCAGTTATAATAGTGAATTTTTTTGTAATTCATGCAATGAGACAATAATTTCATCTTTCTAGAGTGAAATGAATAACAAGTTTAACTTTGTTCAGTTTCAACTTAATTTATGTTTTAGGTCTCAAGGAAAAAAGGCAAGAATCATATTCTATTACTTTTGTTTGTTGCAAACTATGGATAGAGTACATGAAAATGATTAGAATCCTACTGTTCTTCATTCGAGCAGAGAGAACCGAGACTGGGAGCTACACTTGTACTGTATTGTGAAGATGATTCCAATTTTCCATGCTGGAGGTCACACTGCATATGCCAAATCAGCCTGTCTCTACCTTTGACCAAAAATGAAGGAAACCCAGCATCATGAGTGAGTCCCAATATAAGAAGTTCACCTCAGAGGGTACTGACAAAAAAGAAGATCAGATAGGTTCTGGTGGGGGTATTTACAGATCAGACTATAGAACAGATCCTGATGAGAATGCTCAAGGCAAGAGGAGGTATTGCTCATGGATCGGGGTATAACACAGCACACAAGCTAAAATGGTCCACATCCTACCCCAAACTGTCCAATATGCGAATCTCTGGAATCATTCACTGAACTCAATCACTTACCAGTGATCAGCATAAAGACCTTTCGGTAACTACAACTGCAAAAGAGATGGTGCACATCAACAAGTTCAAGGCTTTACTTATCACAGCATGCACCATTCTCATAATGTGGGGAAAACAAGGATAAGTTAGTCTGTATCGCTACTGGCTTAGGTGGGCCCCAGAAACTGCCAATGCTGATCTAGCCATAAAGTTGGGGAGGAAGCTGCAAGCAGACTAACTGGAATCAGTTATACTGATGCTGAAGCTCAAGAGAAATGATAAAGTAACATCTATTGCCATAGCAAATAACAGCCGCAAAACTGCGGCCACCAAGTGGAAATAACCCCATGTCACTTCCTTCATGCGTGTCACCCAGTGATACAAAATCGTTCTGAGATGAAGGACCATCTAAAAAGATGACCAGCAAGCAACCACCACCATTATTTGAGAATGGTATAATGAAAATAATTAAAAGTGTATTAGCCAATGCATTGAAAGCATATGCTCAATCCAACCCCATTGGTGATCTACAAATCCACTTTATGTAGTCGATGGCGTCACTTACTACAGAGTGTTATATGGCCAAATGATGGTACATATAAAGACATTATTGATAACTATTCAGGTTATGTTCTCAATTATGGCACAGGAGCAATTATTTGCTTCGATGGGCAGTAACCCATACTTATCACTGTGTTGGCAGAGCAAACTCTGTCGACGGCCACAAAATGTGGCCCCAGGATATCCTGTTTGAACTTGGCATGGCTGTAACTAATAGCCAACATTCATTCTTAGCCAATCGATAAAACAAAGCCAGATTCATTGTCGCCTAAGGATGAATTGACCACTTTAGTGCAATATGCCTTCGAAGTCAGGCAGATGCTGATTTCCCTTATCAGTACACACAGCAGTTGAGCATGCAGTCAGCACAGATCGCCCAGTAACGTAGCTGGAAAGGACACAGACCTGTTAATGATGCTACTCGACCGCGCTAAACGAAATCTTTACATGCAGTATGCACGGGATGCCGTTTATAGCATATATGACATCATGGAAGCTCTGCATCCAAATACCAGGAAGCATTTGCTGACCGCACATGCAATTACAGGGTGCGATACAGTGTCAGCTCTGTTTAAAGTAGGAAAAAGAAGGCCTTAAAGGTACTGGAACAGTATGACTGGCAGGCACTTGATTCATTCAAGAATGTTGATGCTACACATGACGAGATCGCAAGCGCAGGGGAAAGCTTCTTGCTCAAACTGTATAAAGGTGATGACACATCACCAGACCTTGATAGACTTCGATTTGTCCTATATATGCAGAAAATGAAAAAAATCTGCTTGTACCTTCGAACTCGAGCCTTCCTCCAACTTCAGCAGCTGCAAAGTTTCATGCATGCCGTGCTTACTTTGCAGTGCAGGAGTGGTTAGGCAATGTTAATAATCTACAACCTACTGATTGGGGATGGAAATACGAGAACAAGCTCATTCCGATTTGCACTGATAGACCTGTGGCTCCTGACCATATTTTACGATGGTATCTTGCGGATGTAAGACAGGCTGTGGCAAGAAATGCAAATGTCGCAAAACTGGTTTGAACTGCTCGAAATGTGCTCCTCATGCACTGGTATAACGTGCAATAATGCTTATCCTCTGGATGACAGTGATGACAATAATAATGAATTTCATTATTAACGTATTTGTCTAAAAAGTGAAGTTTCAAATTTTTTTTTTTTTCTTTTTAGGAATTTAAATTTTTGTTATAAGTTTAATGCGATTCAAATGCATGTATATGTGGTGGTAAAATGATCTTATCTTGAATCTCACTAAGTCACTATAGCAGGAGATTCATGCTTTGGAATCAGCCTAATTTTTGACAGGTACCTCTGCAATTTAACCTGTGATCTTGCGACTTTGAGACTTGAGTTAAGACCGTCTTTTTATATTGGTACATCCCCTGAAGGCTAGTAACCTTAAATAATGATTACTATGTCATAAATGTATGCAGTTGTAAAAGGTTTGTTAAATTTCCAATGTATGTAGTCCTGGTAATTGAAATATTTGAAAAGATTTGTGATCTAAAACCTCTCTCTTTATATATTCCTGATTTTTTTTTTTAAGTAAAAGGCCAAGATTATATACCTAAAATATCTTATTCAGTTCTCATTCAAGAAACACATAAATCAGGTATTAATTGCACATAAGTGAGATTCGTATGAGAGATACACTAATATTAGTGGAAATGGCAGCCATCTTGGATTTTGGGCTCTAACACAATTAGCACAAGGAGGATTTTTGGGGTCTTTGCAGATTTGAATCCAGCATGTCTTGGAGTATCATTACTGAAAAATTCAGCTTTCTACATTTTTTTTCCATCTTGCCTATTAAATTTGGCTAATGTTCCTGGACTATTTTATTTATACTGTATGTTTCTATTTGAGAAACTTGTAAAGTCAAGTGCATGTACTTAGTATTTCATTAACACCACAAGATGCAAAGGGCCTCTGTGAAATTCTGCCACTCTTGTCTTTCCTGTGCTTTATCTTCCATAAACCTCCACTCATATCCAGCCTCCTTTCTCATAGTTTTCATCCAATTAAGTCTGGGTCTTCAAACCCTTCTAGCCTAACTTATTCAAAATTCTTCCACAATACTGCATAGCTTTCTCCTGAGACTCAACTGACATTGCAGAAATAGCAATTTGCTCCTGACTGCAGATAATGATGCAGTATTCTACATCTGTTTCATACATCATTATTGCAAAATGCTAGTCTATAAATTACTTTTAATCATAGAATAATGCTCACGTTGTCTATAAAAGACTTTTTTATTACAACCCTATTGCTTTCAATTTAGTCTCTCATGCATCTGTGCAAAGTCCAGACTCTCCAAAACCAGAAGAAAAAGGATTATTGCACCTTTGTCTCATTGGTTAGCACACAAGAATCTAGACCCCTGAAAAAACCCTAAGAAAACCATTCATTTCATGTGCATCTGCCTCAGGAGTCATTCTCCCTATCTTAAAAAGTTTTCAAGACAGCTTCCATTCCATTTCATCATGGTCACTTCATTTATTTGGTGATTTTTGTATTAGTTTATAATTTTGAAGTTTACGATCTGAAGAAAATCTTACAAAACTCATGTTTTGTCTTCGTCACCTGCTTAATTTTATGAATTGTGAGTTTCTCTAACCAGCGAAAAGTGGCTAGTGAAGTGCGCAACAGTTGTTATTTTTTGTTGGAGTTCAGTTTTGTACTACTGACTTTCACTAATTTACTTTTGTATGATATTGCAAACTGGTTGGTGACAGTTGAGGATGACTATTATCTTTAATATTACAATTTATAATTACATAAATTTTCTAAATAAATTTATTATTCAGATACTTACCTACTGTTGAAGATTGCTTACATCTTCACACTAGTCAGATGTGGTTGGCATTCAAAAAAGAATGCTTGGCTGACCCAGGTGAACTATCTAGTACACCTGTTTGCTACCATGTTTTTCAAATGTTTTAGTTCTCCTCAAAATTCTTCTGGACCACCCACTAATATGTGGGGAAGGTGGGTGGAATCTATTTTAACAGCAGGTAAGTATCCTGTACCCTACTGCCACCAGAAGATGGACCACAGGGGTAAGGCTCTCATGTACGGCATGGTCGGAGCAACCTTATGAAGGATGCAATGCTAATAGGTCCCTGTGTCTAGGACTAACAGCCTTTTGGAGTATCTAAGAACAAGAAAGAAATTAATTGTCAACTGAGGCATGGGTGTAAGAAATCCCCATAGACTGACACTAGAAGTGATAGACCATTAACTGTCTTTGATATAAGTAGTTAGTGGTTGAGTCTCTTCAATATTTGATGATAAACTCCCAAGGTGCTCTGGAAAACTTTGCCCTTGCAAGAAGTTTGATAGTCTCCACACGGTTAACTCAAGCAAGTGCAGGTTTCAATGAAACCTCATGGTATGCAGTTGTCTTAAATCTCTCTGAAAGGATTCAATGTTGATCTATGGCCTCAGAAAGTATATCTGGAAACCACTCCCTCTGCAGTCATCAAGGAGCTATTGGGGTTATCCTGGAGTTCTGGGATTCTCATAACTTGTTGGGTGCCTTTCTTATGATCACAAGGAGGGAAGATGTAAGTTTCCATATCCAACCAACCTCAATCCTGCAGAAACATGTCTACCACCCTGAGCCTGGTGATCCTGGAAGGGTGAGCAGTAAACTGGCAATCTACTTTTCTGAGCTGTAACCAAGAGGTCTATGTTTGGAGTTCCCTAAAGTTTTCACAGGGAATGGTATACCTGAGAAATCTGAGACCTTTCTGTCAGAAGAGTCTGATCATCTTCTGCTGAGCTGATCCACTAACACACTGTTCCTTCCTGGTACAAACTGAGGAATCATCACAATATTCCTTGCTTCCGCCCACAGATAGCCCTCTACCAGAGGGAACACCGAGGAAGATATCCCACCTTGTTTCCTGAACACAAATACTACTCAAGAACACACTACTACTTAGGCTCATACCAGATTTTTGTACTGCTTTAAACTCTTCCAAACTGTTAACAGTCTGAGATTGTTGATGTGCAGCATCTACAATGCTCTTCTTTTCATTGGGTCCAAACAAGAAAAGAGGTCTGTGTAATGACCCAAAGACAGTTTCAGAGTTGCCACAGAACCAGTATCATACGAGGCAGCTCTACATGACCCCATAAAGGAAGACATGAAGAAGCATTTTTAAAGGAAACCCTTATGCGCCAGAACGAGAGAAATTCCCTCAAAGCAAGTCTTGACCGATTTAGAAAGCTTTAACCTTTCCATCATCTTAACAAGAGCCAAAGTGCTGGAAGACAGCAAAGGCTGAGTGTCTGTCTCAGAACCCTCAACCAAATGAGGATAGAGAGATGCACACTTGTCTACAAGCTGCCAAAAAACTGAAATTATCTCATCCACCTCAAATTGCTCCTTCTCAAGCGCCGAAAAAGGAGTTGGGGTGGCAAAAACTGACTCCTCCAGGAAATCAACAGGTGAGGCAGAAGAGGAGGTAGTGCAGACAACACGCTCTAGTTGCATAATGCCTGAGGTGCCAATGATGTAACAGCCACAAGTAGGACAAAAGAAAGCTTGGAGGGAGGGGGGAGGAATGAGTCATGAGGCCTGACACGACCAACTTGCCAGGTGCGGCCTTACAGGCGCCATACCGCCTGAGGATGACAAGTCTCGTTTCAAAACATTTCCTTAGCTTCTAAGGAGGCTCCTTTTGAAGAGGCAGCAGAAGCTGCCAAAGACCTCCAAGGTGGTGGATGAGGAAGGGCAACTAACATTGACAGACACAGACACGGCAGAGATGAGAATCATGCAAGAGGAAACAAAGGAAAGGAAACTGAGGAAGAAGGGAACAAACAGGTTGAGAATGAAACCATTTACCTGGGTATCAAAACTAACAGAAGAAACATCAACTTCATCTCTATGGTTACCTCCGTTACTATGTCCTAACTTTACACCTACTTCAATACCATTAGGACTTGACAATCCTTAAGCAACTGCAGAATATGACTGGTTGTCTGCAACAAAGGAGGGAAAGATATCAGAGGGTACAGAAAAACCTCACTCGGAGACACAACTCAGTTCCCTGGCAATAGACTTCCTACTGGCACAAGGCGGTCCTGAGCTCAAGCTACTGATAGGCAAAGGCCACTGACACTTTTTCTCTCGGAAATGTGTGAAAAAGAACACACACCACAGGGGGCACTGGCTTCTATACCTGACACAAATTTGGTTAACCCCCCTTGACTCCAAAATCAGATTAACCTTCCACTAACTTACTTCATTGCTTTCCCTGAACTGAAGGGGGGGCAGAAGATGGAGCTACAGTAAGGGTAACAGGAAGTAGCGGAATAGGAATAGAAAGGGAGAAAGTTGGTTGGGAAAGTAAGATGGAATAGATGACAAAGCCAGAAGAAAGGTAACCAGCTTGTGCCCTGCTGAAACCAGTTACCTTCTCAATCTATCTGCTTCCCTTTTCTTCCAACACCTAAAGAATTTCTACATTATTGCATCACACCATTCCCTACATTCCTCAAATCAGAGGTTAAGGCACACTCCTGACTAATACAACTGACACAACTACTGCCTGTCTATTTCTGCTGAATACATCCTATTCACACAAAGGTCATAGGGGAAAACCTAATATTCTTAAGCTTACTGCTTCCAAATGATGACATCCCATTGATGAAACCAAAGCGATCACAACACCATAACAACAGCACAACAGCCAAATTCCTGGATGCCTAAAAGCACTGATCCATATGGCAGCAAGAATTCTGTCAAGAACTTAAATATTTAAAACACCTGGTGGAGAACCAATGAAATAGATAGTCCATCACGAATAGCAGTTATTTGTTGAATGCACTTGACTAGCATGGAGAGGTTAAATATCTTTAACAGCAGATAAGATTCATCCATAATAATTAACTTTTAAGCATGAACCGAAGCTCTCATTAAAGCATCAATGCCCTCTGTTTCCAAACCTTCAAGTTGTTTAGGCTATGGCAGAGACTGACCAACTAAAAAATTTTTATAGGAAATTTTAATTATGGCAAATGGGCAGGAGTGGATTCTCTGAACAACTTGCTCCCTTCTCCAGATAACATCAATCTGTCTGATATTTCAAAGGCTAGAAGGTTGGTCTTTTCTTTGGGAAGAACATTGGTACTGCAACCAAAGATCATCATGCAGCATTCTTCCAAAAGGGATGCCGTATTACAGAGTTTTCAGGACTTCTATCTTCACTGGAGTTACAGACCTCAGAATGACAGACAACATGGAGACCTCTACTCTTATCAACTGACTTCATCCATGACTGATCACAATGCTGAGCTTGGCCATTACAAGAGCAGATATGAATTATGCATCTCCACCCCATCACACTGTCAATACTTAACTCTAATGAGATGAATAAATTTGATTTTCACATTTCTAGCAAGTCTCATTACCAGAAGAAGAGACAGAGCAACATTCTCCATGACCTCCAACTAAACAAAAATTTATGCAACCCCCTCTTGGACCATGGCATCAAGAAGCCAATAAAAGATGATGAAGGCTTTCTCATTCCCCAGATCAATTCACACCATGGGGGCCCATCACTTGAATTTTGTAAGGCATAGCAGAGTTCAGGAACAGAGACTAGGGCAACGAAGATTTTTTGAGAAGCTTACTGTCTACCATTTCTGGAGACAGGTCAACCCTTCTAAAGCAATCGCTGACATTTGTCTCAACCTTAGTAATCAGAAGGCCTCCTAGTTATGGACAAGGCTATAAGCTATGTTAGGAAAGTTAATCCAGAGACTCTCTAGCATCATACATGGAGATTATCCAATAAGATCTTGTGCAAAAAGGTTTTAGGCAACTGCATCAGAAGCTATCACCAGACCAAAGACCTCTGCAGTCAGACTTTACCTGTAAATGAAAGCCCCTCTCTGACGGGTAAGAGAAAAGGGTCTTGATAAGTGCAAAGCCTCTAATCTAGTTAGCAGATTTCCTGATCTTTCCTAGGCATCAGTGAAAAATGTCAATATTAGCAAGCAAAGGACACATACATTTGCACACAAGCTCTGGATTTTTTAGCAATCCATTGATACAGTTTCTCTGTAAACTTAAAAAAGACTCTGTCAACACTTGGAGAAAGAGGCTCCCCAAAAACTAAAAACTACCTTTGCAACTGTTCACAAAGTATGCAAGATTCATTCTTTGTCAAGAAAAGTCCTAGTAACTACTGAAACTTAACTGGACTGTGTTTGTACTATATTTTCTAGCTAAAAGACAAATGAACAACTCTCAAGGATACTCCACTTCATTCAAGATTCCTCCTCTTGCTCCTCTATCGGTCTGGGAACTTTGTTTATATCTTCATAGAACAAAGAATGGAGGCAAAGAAACTCAAGTTTATTTCAATCTACTGGCCAAGTGAAAAGGCAAGTTTTTTGGTTAACAGAGCAAGATCAAGAGCTTATGAAGATCTTTCAGAGGAAGCTGCAACCTACATTTAAGTCAGAGTTCATGAGATTGAGGCATTAGTGATGTCTTTACTTTTACAAAGAGAACATGACTGTTCATTCAGTTTTAGAAACTGGCACTCTGAGGCTTCAAACAACTTTTGTGACTTTTCACTTAAGAGACCTTACTCATAGATTCTTGGATTTGCTGCAGAATCTCAAGCTCTCCCACCCTCCTTTGTGAATCTTAGCTTTTCGAGATTCATTACCTTAAGCGTCTTCTGGGCATCCCGTTGGCTATAGATTTCACAGCTATGTTCCACACCCCAAGTAGGTACACTTTTTCCTTTATATCTAAACTACACATGCAAATCCTCTTTTTTACTATAGGAGTGCCTGTCCCATTGTCAGATTCCCAATTGTTGACAGAGCTATATTCTCCCATCTTCTTTAAGCTCAACTGGGTCCGTCCCATCATTTAATTTCTCTATAGTTTTATGGATTAATGAGATATCACTTAACAGCTACTCTGGCTAAATTAAAAGTAATAACATTAAAATGAAACAAATAGAATATTTTTTTTGTAAAACTAAATTTTTCCTTTAAAAAACCACTAATCTTACTTGTCCTCCTCACAAACCCATGTCTCTGTAACAGCCTCCAGACTAGACATGAAGTGAATGGTTCTCTTAGGGTATTTGGGAACCTGGATGTACTGTACATGAGGGATGTTTTTTTTCTACTGGTTTTGGAGTGTATGAACTCTTCACATCTGCATGAAAAACTAAATCAGAAGTAAAGTAATGGGTTTGTATGGAAGTAATTTTGCTCAAAAAAATTATATACCACTTCCATTATCTTTAACATCCACCACAATGTTTTAGGAATTTACACCATTCTAAAATCTAAAAAGAAAGATTAAATAATTTAACAATACTCACTAAGCAAAGGCTTGGAAAATTTCAGAATTATACTACTGAACTCAATGCAAGTTTACAAACTATCATATGCATTTGGAAGCAAAGAATGTCAAAAGGCACTGGCAACATTTGTATTTATTACTTTTACCATGCATTTCACTTGACTGCTGAAGGCAAATACAAAGAATCAGCAATACTTCCAGAGACTCATCAGTAATAAATTTACATGCCAAACTGTCTTCCTGCATATGAAATTTTCTAGTATAGTACCAACTAACTTAGTGAGCAGTACATTCAGACTCATACCTGGGTAATGTCCTCTTACAATAGAGTTCCTGAGCATCCCAAATGGAAACTAAAGCATCTGCAGACCCAGTTGCAAAGTACCTCCCATGCGGCTCAAATTTGATGCATATACAGTTGCCGGGATGTGCATGAATGCTATGGACTAACTCCATTTCTGGATAACTGAAGAAACAAAAACATTCATCAGTGGAAAACAATATACTTACATTACTGATACATACTTAACTAAAAAATATTGCACGAGTACTCAACTTCACAGGACAATAATTCTTTAACAATAGGGAGTTAAGATGTACAATATTATTACTTTCAAAGATTCTGAAAATGTTTTCATAGAACAATATCCATCCTTCTTTTGTCGAATTTCCTGGAAATTCCTGGTCTTTTATTTATTCATTTTTACTAAACTTTAAAAAGATAAACACTTTAAAAAATGCTTGTTTTCATTGTAATTCTATCAACAATTTAATTGTGTAAATTCAACCAAAAGTATGCTTTACAAAATTAATGCATACATTAAAGGCAACAAAACAAATTCATAACTCAGTGGCCATCAATCCCTTTTGCCCCCAGTCCTTGGCAAATGAGAAAAACTTCTATCATAAGGTATTCAAGGTTAATAAAAACTAACTCAATTACACTAACACAACACTTTCAACTGCACAAAAACTACCATTGCCATAACCTGTTGTTGAATAAAACAAAAAACATGAAAATATATTCCCAACTTACTTGTATATATTAATATACCCCTGCCCACTCTGAGCATTTGTGAGGAAGAAGAGATCGTTAGCATTATTCCATGATAACTCATTTACTTCAAACTTAAACTGATGCTCTTGACGTATCTTCTGACTTCGTACATCAATAAATGATACTAAATCTTCTTTGTTGCCAACAGCAATGGTGTGACCATCAGGAGACCATGTAATATTAATATTTTCTCCTGGAAAAACATAAAAAACCTGATGAAAAAATCAAATATAAAAGCAGTGCCCATTATGAAAATGTGATTGCAGTATAAACAGTCCCTCAGCTTTTTTATGGACCACTTAAAAGAATTAAGCATACTGCCTGTTACCCAACACAATACTCATGGAAGTGGTTACAAAAAAAATTCCATCACATCTTCACACACATTTACTGTGGCATTACAAAACCTACACTCTTTAATGATTATTAATCTAATAAGTCCCAAAAATCACATACAGAGACAGTTTGCCAAAAGAATCGGTTCTTAAATAATAAAAAATTGATGATTGGTCAAAATTATAAAGGCACACAGCTAGGTTTGAAGAGACTATAGGAAATGAATGAAAAGGAAGAGCAAAATAACTGTACTATACAGTTTTATTAATCATAATGTAGTTTAACAAGACCACAGTGTCATATTTCTTGACTTACATATGGTACCAAAAAGATTTTTTTTAAACGACAACTGAATTTTAGAGCAAGATTATCCAAGCTGGACAGTTAGGCGAAAGAGACCAAAGGGAATGGATGAAAAGTAATACGGATACAGTAAATCCATTCAGCTGGGGGCCAAAGGTTCACTATGAAGAACCTCTAGTACTGTCTACAGTGTGCTTTGTAAGTTAAACTACAAACAGTAACCACTTAAATTAGTTGTATGAAATGCTGTACCAGCAGACTGTAAGCAGAAACCCAGCAAAAGAAAGAACAAGCAATGAATAAAACAACTTATAGGGCACAACGTGCTGTAATGCACATCTATGCCAGTACTTGATACTTCTCACTTTTTCTGCAAATATCCAAAACATGCCAATTGTTTTTTATTTTTGTTTCCTGAAATACAAACTCACATTTTCATATGGTTTAATATATCAAAAAGGATGTAATGAGATCAATTCCTGCCAAAAGTCACATGGCAATGATTAATGGCAAAAGGGGGGAACAGTCCCAAGGCTAAGTCTTCACTCAGATGACTGGTAGTGAATCCTTCTGCCACATGAAATTCCACCTAAGGGCAATCCACTTGACATTAAGTTGGGAAACACCACAACTGATTTTTAAAAAATTTCAAGATCAAAAACCGATAATAAAGAGTGTAACTAAATAACTATTGATAATAATACAAGCAAACATTAAAGGACAAACAACTTCTATAATAAGCGTACATACAGCTGATGTAATAGCAAGTGCATTAGGACTCCTTTCATGTACTTCAACATGAAGTAATTTGTATAACTGTAATGGAATCTGAGGTGGAAATTACATCTGAACAAGCATGTGTCAGTGCAAAACTGACAATGGGATTCTTAACAGTCTGTATTAGTAAGTGAAACCTTATGGTTACGTATTTTCATTTGAACATAAAGGTTATATGGTCAATTTTCAAGTCCTCTTATAAAGTTTGGTCCTCACAATTTACTATGCATTGAGAAAATATTTAATACTTTACAAATTAAACAATAACATTTTCCAGCTGTCCACTAACCAAAAGAAATGGTATGGAAATTATGTGATATATGGGAAAACATCAAATAATACCAACCATGAAACAATTTCAAACAAAATACTGAAATACATCTTTATATACTTTTATAAGTTCTTGCAGTTCCTGTTTGTATCTGAAATACAAAAACTCAAACATTTCGCCTTTATTTTATTAAAGTCTGTCCTCCAAATATCAAGAACCCACTCACGCGGTCTACTAGTATTTTCTTATAATCAGGCTTACCTTTAGTATTGATTGTTGCAGAGCACTTGTGTGTACGAGAGTCCCATATTCTTACAGTTTTGTCACCACTAGCTGATGTTAGTTGTTCCGAATGGGTAGGATGCCAACATAACTGGTCTACGCTGTCTCCATGCCCTTTGTATGTGTAATCTTTTCTCTGAAAGATAGAAATTTCTCAGCCATGGAGGAAGGAGTCCTAGAAAAATGACAGACAGTAAAACCCCCGTGACACGCTGTCACAATTCCATGTGGACTCTGTTTATGGATTTCTATGAAACATATATACATTATTATTTATGAAAATCTGCCCATCTACAGTATTTTTTCACGGAGAAATATTCACTAATTTTTTGTATTTCATATTTTCTAAATGACTAAAGATGTTCTGGTACAAGCATTTACAGGGTTTTTTTGTGTTTGAACTATCAAAATAAGCAGTCTAAGTTTTTAGGGGGTTTTAAGTATTCGAGATTTTAGCCATTTATGGGGAGGGGGTTACATTCCCAAAAACTCTACTCACTTAAAAGAATTTACTATTTGAAGACCTAAAGTTGGCTTTATGGTGACTTAAAATTGTCAGTATCAAAAAGAATGAAAATTAACTTCTTAACAATAGTTAACTATCTATATACATAATTTTGAGGTTGGTTGTTTGTTCCATAAGTTCTAGGACACTGGGCAAAATTGTGGGGATAGATTAAATTGCTGAAACTATTCTGGAGTGCATACGGGAGCTTTTTCAGCCTTTTTGGTACATGTTAATTACCAACTGTTTCCAACCAATTGAAACTTAACTCGTTTTAAGTACCCATATGTTTTCTTCATTTACCGACCAATTTCTTCAATTTTGACCAAGGCTGCCTTGATACAGATATTAAATGATATCTATTATATTACAGATGAGTATAACAAGTTTTCTATCTGGAAGTGTAAATGTCTCTCATCCACTAAACAAAGAATCAAATACTGCACCAGGACTGAGAATGGGACAAGAAACAAGTGCTCCCAGATGTGTACCTCCGATCCTCAAGATAGGGTATATATTCCGTGTGCAATGCTAAAGGGTAAACAGGGCACCCTGCCCAGTAGGGACCAGTGTGCAATGTTAGGCTGTAATGAATTTCTGCATTTAATTCACTGTTTTTTAGATCTACGCCCCAGGGCACCAAAAATCTAAGGGACGATAACAGCAGCATACATCAGTTCAGATCTATCACTGCTGAAATAAGTCTTTGATATGATCTTATGCACTCTGCAAGAAGCTGTAGTCAAGACTAGGACACTTGTTCAAACAGGAACTTGCACTGGTCAACTTACAAAGGTTATAGATGCTATGGTATAGTTTGTACATTTATATAGAGTCAGCAAATCATCAAATACAGACCCGTGTATATTTGTAATTCAAGGTTAGGTCTGGAACCTGTAACTTCCTGATGATCTTAATATGGTGAGAAATTATAGCCAAGGCCAGTTAATATTTACAGACAGACACCACTCCCATCAACTTTCACAGATACATTACAGCCAAGTTTGTCAAACATAGGACAAGGACCAGAAAACAAATATTTCTTGTATACAGTAATCCTTCAATTAAAAATCTAGGTGTCCGGAAAGGGCTAAAAATCTATATTTAAGGTAACCTTACCCTCACCTAACCTTTTCCATACCACATACATTAATTGTAAACACAATATGTTTATAAACAACAACCATTACACTTTACTCTGAAAAGTTTATGCAAAAGACAATTATCTACCTTTTTCCTGATACTTGTAACAAAATATGCTGCATAAATACACTTTGAAAAAAAATACAATCCCTTCTTTTTCTCTCTCTTAAATGACACAATTTGATAGGTAGGTAGCCTACTTGTGTTTACCCACAGCTTACCATGGCTTTATCATCATTACAGTATTTTTAAACAGCAACTTTATTCAGTTTTTACCATATTTTATTACCATACTTGAGATACAAAATGTATAAATGTGAACTACTGACCTAGGCTAGGTGTTACACTCACATTATCCATTTGCATAGGTCAAATAGGCTATTACAGCTGTATTTAAGATAAAAGTTAATGGTAAAGAAACTGATATTTTACTTACTGGATCCATTTATACAGTATTACTATCACATTAAATCATCATCATAATATACATAAAAAAACTGATCATCCACCATATGCATTTAAATAATGTTTACATTCTCAGAATCAGGTGACTGAGCCTACTAATGAAAGAATTAGGAGAATTATTTTTTTAGCTGCTAAAAGAAACAAATGTATTACTGGAATTATAATTTTTATTTTTGCACATAAATGTAAAACTGGTATACAAAGGTAATCTAACATACTTTATATTAGTTTACCCCCTCTCCCATGGTAACTGGCTATCTGACCCACCCCCACCTTGGAAACTTCTCCAGGCCTCCCTGAATCCCAAAACCCTTTCTCAATCTGTTCATGAGTATAAGCAGTGTCACCAACATTTTCCTGAGGTGTGTCGGATAATGTCGAGTTCCAGATAATGGCGATCCAGATAATTAAAGGAATACTATTTTTAAATGTACCAATAACAACTTAATAAAAAGTGTATGTTTTTGTTGGTACAATGTCAGTGTGCATCCCTATTATTGTTCTTGCTACATGTTCAAACTAGCCTATATCCATTTCCTGTGAAAATTTTACTTTAATATCAGCAACTTTCCCATAGGTGCCATATTTAGTATAGCCCAACTGGAATGGATGGTAAAACATCAGCAGAAGATGGTCAATATCTCAGTAACAGTAAATACACAATAGATTTGAGCATGTCAACATCTCAGTAACAGTAAATACGCAATAGATTTGAGCATGAGTTTTGATAGCATGTCAACCTCAGTAACAGACAATAGATTTGGAGAACTCTCAGTAGTATTTGAGCACAGACAAGGAGGCTAAGATCACAGCATAAAAACTCCAATATCAAATAACGGTTTAGAGTAAAATAATACCAGTGTTGCCATTAATATTATCCATGAGCTAGTCTGTGCTTTTCGTAAAATTAGGTCAGTGTTTCGATTTCACCTATCCTAGCATAGCTTATGCATTTCCTTCTTTTTGGAATGGCATATACATTTAATCTGATTTCCCAACACATAACCTTCCTCCCACCAACAGTCCCCCACGATTCATGTAGGTCTATGGGCCTAGAGGAAGGGGAAAAAAAATTATATATATTTTGTACCAACAATTGGCTACTGATTAGGCATAAAAGTGCATAGAAATACAGAACATATGCTCCATGTATACTGGCTATGGATAACAGTAGGCCTAGGTAAGACTGAAGACTACTACTGCACCCCTCTGATTTGGTAATTACCAGTTTATGCACAAAATGGCTGCCATGTTTAGTACCAGCCCCTTGAGTATGAATGTAAAAACAAAAGACAGTAAATAGGTTATCATATGCATAAAAACAGGGTAAAACAATAGAACAGCTCCGACAAGGATCTACTACCTTGAAATTGATTTTTCCTATACTTTTAGTATTGCTGGTGAAGGAGGTGGCATTGTTTACTGTCGGTCAATTATTGTTAACCACATCTCTACCCAAAATGGTTGTGGACCCTTTGGGAACGGGGTTTTGGGTGGGGGGAAATCGTTTGGAGAAAGACCAGATTGTCACGTTATTATAAAATGGTTCCACATGTGCAAGTCAGGTAAAGAAACTCCACTTTCTACCAAAAGCTCTATAACACTGCATGCATGATAGCATTGGCTATATGTGGAACCAATTATAAAAAGGAATTATACCAACAAAAATAACCTAACTTAGCAGTACCGGGAATACTCAGCTGGGAAGGTGAACTTAACTTTTCTGCTCCCTTTTACCTAAGAATCTATAACACTTTAAAAATGAGCCATTAACCTGAATTAACTCCTGAAGTCCATCCAACAAGGGGTTTCATTCAGCATACAAAAACATAACCTGTTTTGAAAGGTTCATCCCATCCCAAGTGCAATAACTTGTTAACGTATCAACAAAAATAAACACGTGAAGGGATATTGATAAGAAACCACAAAAAACAATGCTTAAAAAAAGGCAGAAACCCCAAAAATAATGGTAAGTCTCCAAGATAAAAACACCAAAAATACTAAAAAAAAAAAGTCAATTTCCAAGATAATAACTCATGCGGAGCTGTTCTACAGCTTTGCCGATTTCACTACCGACAAAACCGGCTTCCTGATGTTGGTCCCCCATAACGGCTGCATTCCTTGGCCTGGCCATTAAAATTTTATAAATTGCCAACATAAAGTACCATGTAAGCTAGGGGCAGGCCTGTTTACTGGCTACAATTTTGCTGTTTAGCTTTGGAGATGGGGGGCAATATTGTCTTACCTTATAAGTCCTAATTAGATGATGAGCTCTTTTAAAAAATGTAGGTTACAATTTCATATCATGTATTGGCAACTTATAAAATAATACCGCCTGGCCTATAGGACAAAGGGGCGGAGGAAAAAAAACAATGACTTGTAAAAACAATAGGCTAGGCCTAATGGTTGGCATAGGCGTAAAAATGCATAGAAAAAATGACAAACATTTAACGAAAATTTGTACTTTTCGTATTTAACAAACCTCGGTCTTAACGTAAGGAAACCGGTAAAAAAAAAAACATCTAAAATTGTAGGATAAAACTATAACTGTACTAAAAGGAAATTGGCTAGGAATAAAGGTATTATAGTATTACTCAAACAACATCACGACGGAATATATTATATTGCAACAAACGAGAACTCACCAGCGTCTCGCGATGTCCGTCAAACACGAAAATTGTGACACACTTGTCATAGGAGCCCGAAGCTAGACGTCGGCCGTCGGCATTCCACCCAATTGTGTGAACTTTGGAGTTATGGCCGACATATTCCTTCTGCTTGTTGTGGTTTTGAAAATAACTCTTCATTTCCTCCAAGTACAACCCCATTTTCCTAAATTATCAATGGCGACAATAGTCGCCTCGCCTCTCGTCTACAAAAAGCCGCTTCGGTGTAAACAAAACAGAAAGGAATCGAACATTTTTAGCGTATAAGGAAAATGCCCAAAATTCTTCTGTAATACCATGAATAATACTTGCTTTCATGTTGATTTATCATTCGCCACGTCTTCAATAAAAGTGTTTCAAAAATAATTTAGTGTGCCATAAGATAATGCGTGGAATCGCGAAAAAGCCAGTATTGGAAATTAAAACCTTCTCCATAGATCGTGAGCACGTTAATAATCACACTATTTTACAGCATACAATCAGATAAACGAGGTGGTTTTTAAAAACCTCTTGTGGTCGTATATATTACTCAATTATATATATATATATATATATATATATATATATATATATATATATATATATATATATATATATATATATATATTTGTATATATAGGTAATACCATGAAGGAAAGTGAAACAATCATCTGTGTTATTGCTTTTATGTATATATTCAACATGTTCCATATTTTAGTGATTAAGTTATACATCTGCATCTACATATATATATATATATATATATATATATATATATATATATATATGTATATATGTATATATATATATATATATATATGTGTGTGTGTGTGTGTGTGTGTGTGTGTGTGTGTGTGTGTGTGTGTGTGTGTTTATAAGAGTTTGATGTTGCTTGTAAGAGGAGAAAGTTGAGAGTAATGTGAAGAAGAGTAAAGTTATGAGAATAAATATAAAACAGGAAAACTGAGCAATGGAAATTGTATGGATGGTAGAAGAAAGCAGTTGATTTGAAGAGGTATTTGTGTAATTATAATGAATGATGCTAGAATGAGGGAAGAGATAGGTCACAGAGCAGGTGAAGTAATTAAAGTATCAAGGCTTGTGCAAAAGATAGAGAGGGGACTTGGAGTAAATGATGAAGCCAAGATGGAAATGTAAAAAGAGATTGCTGAAGCAACTCACCTTCATTGAAGGTTGTTGTTGTAGTACAGTATTTATAGCATAAGAAAACTGAGTGAGAAAATGGAGATATGTGAAGAAATTAAAAAAGTTTATGTAGATGAAAGGACGCATCATAGTGTCCTGTGATTGTATGCTCACGTAGAAAGAATGGAGGACGACAGGTTGGTGAAAAAAGCAAAAATGGGGTTGGCCAAGAGAAAAAACACGATGGTCATTGCCAGTTTAACAGCTGATTCATTGGCGAACCCGCCTTGTATAAAGCTTTCTCAACATAACCTGCTTTTTATACCTACAAAGATTACAGTACTGCCCGAATGCATCGTGACCTAAATGCACTGGTCCCTTGTCTGAGTCTGTATGCACTATGTTCCTAGACCGAATGCACCACGTGTTATACGTTATTAATGATGATTTTGCTTACAGTTTTTAATTTTATGCTGTAATACTGTAATGCATAGATGCATCCTAACTTTACCTACCCATCCTATGTCACTGGGCCCCTACCTGTCATAAATCATAAAAACAAATCATCAGTGATAATTTTATTTATGAAAATTTGGCTATAAAGCGAAGCAGTGGGGTACGTTCAACCATTCGTCGTTTAAGACGGTGAAAAGAGGAAGTAGGGCTGGTTGGACAGTTGGACAGCAAGATGGAAGAAAGAAACTGGGCACGGAGGTAAAGTAAAACAACCTTTAGTTAAGTCAGCAGTGAGGCGCAACGCCGGCACTATTCCCTTACATGGTTTCAGCAGGAATGTGAATTATTTAAGAAAGTTGCGGCATGGAACGCGGAGGCAACATAGTTATTCAGAATTTTTATTAAATGCTCACCACAGGTGAGCATTGGATTATGAAATGACAATCTGTCAGCCCGCAGTTAATTTTACAATGCTCCTATTAGGTAGCTTGGAGTACTAATATCAAAATGCCATGCAATCAATTACAATTAGATGGAAATAGATGTGTGTGTTTTGTTGAGGGCATGAAACGTACAGCAATAAAGAAGCAGGTATAAAAAATATAGCAGACCATGAAGAACAAATATTGCAAACTGGACTGCAATTTTTTTATTCAGTCTATGGGAACCAGGACTGTTGAAGAAGTAAGCACTTAGACTGATATATTATCACTGACAGAAACATGGCTAAGTTATGCTTGATTTTAGTATAATGAAAAGGCTGTTAAAATACAACTATCATGGGCCAGAGTGAAAATTTACTTAGGAAATCTATAGATTGTAATAGACCAATAAAATAAAGGTCGCCAGCTGGGACAAATTATGTACTTCATTCTATGGAGGCTCTCATATTAAAGTTATATTCTCTTTTCTGTTAAAACCAATGATAATAGTAAAGGTGAAATTGTAACTGTAATTTTATTAAAAGTGTGAAATCTTCAGTAAAAACTTCTCAAATCCATACCTCTTTAAATAAACTGAATCCATACTTCTATGATTAAACTGACATCATCATCATCATAACATTGACAAAAAAAAATTCTACGTGTCTACATTCTCTACGATATTCTTATCACAATAATTACCTGTATGACCAATACCCTCTTGTCACCTTATTGATTATATTATCAGTATAGGCACGATTACCACGTCTAACGCTTTGAACCAGCCGGATGAAATAGTCCTATTCGATTGCGGTATGCTGCTTATATGATGTGTCATCATTGGTGAACCTGGAAGATCTAGACCAGTGGCTTTAACCTTTTTCATCCTATGACCCCGCGAGACTCTTCAGATATTACCGTAACCACTATAATAAATTTTGAAATGGTGAACGTTGTGAAAAGGTAAGATAAAATAAAGTAATAGGAAGACCATGGTTTGTTGAAAATGCTACGAACAAAACCTCAGGGGTAGGGAGGTAACAAGTTGCACTCACCAAACCGGTAAAAGCCCAACTGGCTAATCCAAATTTATGAAAGTAAATTATATTCTCCCGAACCCTTTGTGACCTACTGAGAAACCCCAGACGAACCCCCAGGGGGTCACGACCCCCGGGTTAAGAACCGCTGATCTAGACCGATTCCGTGAGGTAGACTGCCTTCTCGCCAACGGTTGCAGGATGCCTCTGAATGTTTCCAAGACATCTTCAAGACGTCTTCTGAAACCTGCAAGAAGATTTTATCAAATTTATGAGATATAATGAATGGAAAATCTACAAGATGTTTTCGGACATCTGCAAGACAGTTTTTGATATCTGCTAAACGTCTTGTGACATCGGTGGTGGAGTGTTATCAGTAAAATCACTCAGACAATAACTAGAATTACCGAATAATTGTTGCTGACCAAAAAGCTCATCTGCTTGACACTTGGCAGGAAAAAGTGACGCTTAAAAAATTACAAAAAGCAGCATGACTAGTATTACTGTGATTTCAAAAGAAGAATAAGTTGGTAAGCTGTGCATAGCATCTTTTATACTGATAGAACAGAAAGACCAGGTCACGAAATGAGAATTGGCGATTTTATTGAAAACAAAAGTGATATAATAAGCTTACGAGTACTTCTGTACGCTTTTTTTTTTTTAACCCAGAGGAACTACCAGCCACGGAACTGTGTACTAATGAACTTTGAAGATAGCACAGTTTCTATAAATCAGAATTTTAAAGATTGCAATATTTCTTAAATTAAGGTTGAACAATTTTGGAGTATCTTGAAACTCCAATTTAAGTAATGATTGCTTGCTACTTACACCTTTATTTGCACACATTCTTATGGAACAAGACAAGTATGATACTAGCGTGTTCGTTAATATAGTACTGAGAGGCTATAGGAAAAGAATAGATTCAAGAGAAATGTAGTGATATACACACACGCACACATATATATGTACTGTACATACATACATAACACACACACACACATATATATATGTGTGTGTGTGTGTGTGTAGTACTGTTAAGAAAACTGCTAAAACAAGAATACAAAGAGAATATGTTGTAAATTTGCTGTGGTAACTATCAGAGCTCTATGCATATAACAGACCAGCATGCAAATTACAAATTCATTTCCTTTTAATGACTTGAGCAGATGCTGATTAAGACTACTAGTTCCGAGATTTTCTCTATTCTACTCTGTTACAACGTTCAGAAGTTTCGCTCATTCTACTGCAATTCCTGGTCATTCCATCGTTACCAAGAGATGTTTTGACTTTGAATTCTATTAGTTCTTGAACTTAACCATGCTTGGTGTAACTTTTGAATCACATCTAACCTTGTAGAAACATCTAATGAATGTCAGCAAATGCCTCACTGAAGTTTGGTATTGTATGTGAGGCCTCATATATTTATAACAGTGATAAATCAGTGCAACATGTTTTTAGTTGATTCGTCCTTTCTTTACTAGAATACTCTTCTAGATGTTCATCCCTTTTAGGTAGAGTGGCTCGTGGTGGTAGGTTTCTGTTCCCTAATAACAAGAGTTGTGACTTGGACCATTGACAGATGGTCTCTTGTTTGTCAGTTGTTCATTGGCTGCATTTTAACAGATATTTCACGTTCACAATTGATCTTTGATCCTCTTTTCCTGCCGAAAGCGACTAAATTTGCTGAACAGCAGCTCCAGTATGCAGTAAATATGCCTCGCTGTCGAACTTCTCAGTTCTAGAGGTCCTTTATTAATCACACCGCTGGATTGTGGAACAGTCTCCCTGAGGATGTTGTGTGATAGGGATCTCAAAACTTCAAGCTTGATGCAATGAACTACTACCATAAGACAATTCTCCTTGTATTTTAATAATTTACCCACAGTTTTGGCTATTCATTTATTAATTTGTGAGTTTATTTCTTACTTTTTTAAATAACTGATTTCCTCTTCCTGAATTTCATATTACACTTCTTTCATACGAACACTGCATTCTTTAGAAGCTTGAATTTCAAGTCAGTGGACCTTGTGGGTTATAGTTCCATGAATAGGATTCATCTTCTGAATAATAATAATAATAATAATAATAATAATAATAATAATAATAATAATAATAATAATAATAATAATAATAGCAGTAGTAATAGTTTCTGAAAGAAAGGACTAAATCAAGCTACACCAATTTTAAGTGTTCCAGACAACATTAAGAAAGCTGTGATTTTTTAAAATTAAATTTTTGCAGCAGAGAGGAAGAAAAAATACACAAATGAAGATTAACAGAATGGTAATTAAAAGCAGTAAGAACATTTTTCTTACTGATTTTTCCCCACATGGTAATTTTTATGCATAGCAGATGTCGAAAATCGTTGTGAGCCTGCTGCCTTATTTTAAACTAATTTTAACTTTTAAAATCGGTAAACTAGACCTTAGCACATTTTACAATAGAAATAAATTCAGCTGATTTATTTGGGGTAAAACGATTACTTGTGAAAGTCCATTTCAGCCAGAAATGGACAGTGTGATCACATTACCTTTCAATTATTTATGTGCTTCCCGAGCCTACTTCTCTGGGTTCCTAACGCGATCGTCATCTTTTATAACAGAATCTCACTGGCAAGATCATCATTTCCTTGATTATGCAAAATTTAGATTCCTTTCTCAAAGGTACCTTCTCACGTGGAATGTCACGAAGAACTGCATAACTATGTGCAAGTTGACTGCGAATTGATTATTATTATTGTCTGCATTCAGGGCTTCCAGATGGCCGTGAGGGTGGTTCTGTCTGACAAACTGTAGGACGGCCTGGAATCTGGAATATTTCAGTAAAAAAATAAGAAATCAGATATAAAATAAACAATTCTCAGTTTTTGGTTTTTACATTTTAGGTATCCATTCAGAGAACGACATTTCTGTCCTATCGACAGAGGTGGGAATTCAGAGATACAACTGTATTTCCAAGTACATCGTGGGCAACGGATTTCGTTTCCAGCTTAGTCATGGCACCCATACCATTCAAAAGATTTTTAAAGTGATACTGTCTAAACTGAATACTTTGATATTTTTCAATTGCTCGTTTCACAGTAACAACAATTTTAACTGCTTGTTTTATATATTCCCATCATCAGGCCTGTGAAGTCGTTAAGAGTACGCTGATAAAATATGAAATTTCAAATATCACCTGTATGCAAAACAACAATGATATTTACTGTTTCACGTAACTACTCCCATTTTGATCTTTCCTTTCGCTATATTGATCTGATATATACCAAAACTAGGATGAAAGGATAAAGGAATATATTTTAATTAATGTTTATTCGAGCCTTGTTTAGTAATCCCGTGGAGATCATGCTAGATTCATATAGCTGAATCGCCTAAGCGCAAAGTCGATTTTGATTGGTCCAATGCATGACAGTCGACCAATCACAACTCGTCTTTAGGTATATTCTGTCAGTAAACCGAATGGTGGCTTCTAGACGAAAACATTGCACCCTAAGATGATTTTTCCTCCAATATTGAGGTAACTGTGACATTTTAGAGACGTTTTAGGGTATAATAATTCGTCGCGTGCATCGCAGAAGGTAAAAAGTGGGGTTCCTTTGACACTGGCCGCTGCTTTTTATGCGTAATAAAGCATCGAAGTGATGCTGGTCCCTGACACGAATTAATTCGCTTCGTAATCTCTTATTAGAAGTTTATTTACAGTTTACCGTAACTATTAAACTTTGTTACGATGACTGAGGGTTCATCCATATTCCCCGACGTTTGTACCAGGTCGTTTGTCTCGGCGGGTCATGATTAACGTGACTTCGTTGACGACAAAGTAGGAGCCCAACCCTCGGTAAATTAAACATCAGGTCATCTGAACTTGCATGGCAACAAAGACCTCTCCTATTTACCCCATTCTTTTTTAACTTATTTCCTTTATTAAAGTCACTTTACAAGTTATATTTAGGCATTTAAAACCCCCAGAGGTGTGGCGCACCGTAGTCTGTTTTGGCCACCGTGGACTAGGCTAAATATGCCAGCCTTTCCTGGTCGAAATTTACCCCGTAGGGGACCATTGCTGTCAGTGCTCCTCACGCGGTGCACTGTAGGCGTTACTTAAGGCTCTTTGCAGCGACTCTTCGGCCCCTAGCTGCAACCCCTTTCATTCATTTAACTGTACCACCGTTCATATTCTCTTTCTTCCATCATACTTTCCACCCTCTCTAACAATTGTTTCACAGTGCAACTGCTTTTGAGGTTTTCCCCCCTTTACTCCTTTCAAGCCTTTTCTCTCAGTTGCCTTATCAGCGCTGAATGACCTCTTAAGCCCCAGTGCATGGACTTTGGTCTGAATTCCATATTCCATTCCATTCGTAAGTAAGAGCTTAGGCTACGATATCCTTAGCTTAGCCCAGGCCCTCGGGTCTTCCCTTAGTACGGGCCAAGTGGGTTCGGGCCGTTCAGAAACGTAAGGCGTAAGAGACGTGACGCTTGTGGGTCCCATCTTTTGTTCGTGATGTTTGCAGAAAACTCGAGCCTAGCCTAGTCGAGGCTATAGGCGAACTGTATAAAGTTTTGATGACTTGAAATGAATGAGGGTGAAACTGAAGACTAGGGTAAAATATTGCTGATGAAACACATCGATCACTCAATTTGCAGCTTTTCACTCAACATTTAGCTTATTACCATCCCCCTCTAGGTTCAGTAACTACCAATTACCTGCGAAATGGGCTCCCTTGTCAGCCGCTAAGGGAGGAACATAAAGGCATAAATAAAAGATCTTAAATATCATAAACATAAAAAGAACGACATAAAAACATTAGCAAAAACATAAATAAAAGGCATTAAATACCCAGGGCAGCAACTGGCAGGAACCAGGCCGTGGCAGTAGTCTTCAGTTTTATCTGATTAAGTAGTCCAGGATAGCATAGGTTGCATCAGTAAAATTTCTCTTTCAACTGTTATCACATTTTGGACCTGAAAATATCATTTTCCTGTTTGAATGTGTGCTTGGAGCATTTCTGACATTCTTTTCTTTTGCTGTAAAGTTGTACGTAAATACCAGCACCACTCCCATGAGTGCCGTGTTCAGTACCAGTCCCATTGGAATGATTGGTAAAACACACACAAAAGATCGTAAATATCTTGGTAACTGTAAATTTGCGATAGATTTGAGCATGAGTTTTGCACTAATCGAAAGTAAAATGTTATTAAATTTCATCAGGGCATTTATTTAAGTGTTGAAGAGAGAATTAGGCATGTGAGCAAATTAAAGTAGAATTTTATTATTATAAATGAGAATTGTACTTGGGAAATAGACCCACTTTGTTTTTTTATATGAAACAGACCAGGGTTATGGTACTGATAAATGCAAAAGTCATGACTTACTGGAAATATGGCAGTGGTGTTTATAAGGATACATTTAGAAGTTATCCTTGCTAGGGCAATATGTCATATGTGTCCTACCGGAATGGGTTTTCTGTCATCTCCGCCCCACATATCCCCTAACTTGTGCTGAAGTTTTTTGTTAATGATACTTGCAGGGATAGGGATGTTTTAACCTAGCCTAATCTACGGGAACATCCCTTTCCTGACTAGCAGAAACAATCAAAACCTATAATTAGGCAATAGGTGGAGGCAGTCACCACTTACGGCAGCATTGGTTAACGGTGTTTCTGTTTTACGACGCTTGGCCAACAACATCGTTAACCAGATTTTCGGCGCCAGAAAGCAGTTTATCAGCGTCGGTAGGCAGTTTATCGGCGTTGTTGAGCGATTTTCGGCATCGTGAACAAAATGGATATGGTGCCTATATTGGCATGAATCTCAGCCATGTTCAGTATGTCGCTGTCATTAGCAAATAATGGTAGCAATAACTCATCTGTTAAGGTCTTTGAAGTATAATTATAAAACCTCATTCATACTCACAAATGAATGTGGAGGTAAAGGTTATTTTTATATGCAAGCCTTGTAAGGTCTTTTAGGCTTCATAATGATAAATTTGCTATCTAAGATTGTGCCAAAACAGTTCAGTCAAGTAGAATACCACTGATCTAGGTGCATGTACAATAAGGGAATTAATTGTCATTATTGTCACTAAAAGAGAATCCTTCTTGCTACCAAATAGTACACAGTGACATTTATTGGTAGTGTAAATGGGTTTGTTCTTAAGGGAATACAAACATAGCCATTCCTTAGTGTGAACTGCCGTTGGTTGTGGAAGAGACAGGGTAGTTAACTGGCAGTAGTTGGAGAACCCTCCAGTCACCTGCCATCATCAAGTATTTTTCTTTGGCTGTAGTCAAGTTAAGATGTCTTGCTAAGACTGACCAAGTTGAAATGTCTTTCATTTTTTGTATTGTTTATATAGTGTCTGCATTTTTTGTTCCATTTAAACAAGAAAAGTGAACAGCGAAAGTTATGAAGTATGTAAGCAGGTGTTTGGCCACTTTATGTTCTAGAAGTGGTAGATAACCACTTTCCAGTGTTGTACAGTCATCTATCCATGGCGGAGAAAGCAACCAGTGACTATAGTGCAGTCACTGATCTCTGTCCTTTAAACGAGTTTGTCCTACAGCATGTTCTGTGTTAGATTCCACCAGAGAGGCTGACTTCATGGTTTCGGTGGATCTAAAGGACCAGTATGTCCATCCAGTAATGCTCTGTTGTTAAATGTTGACCAATTTAAAGTCTGTATTTGATTAGTGATGTCCCATTGTTTAAAATTTTAATTGGTAATGACAGTTGTTAATTCTGTATCTCTCTCTTTACACAGTTTAAAATAAGGAGGACAGTGATATATCTCTCTCTCTCTCTCTCTCTCTCTCTCTCTCTCTCTCTCTCTCTCTCTCTCTCTCTCTTTATTAGTATTTCTTTATTGTAATTGCTTTGATAAGTAGAGATTTACAGTCCTTTGGGTTCCTTGCAGAAATGCCAGGGAATGATAAACAGTCAAATGTCTGAAATGGTGCAGTGCATAGAGATGGTTGAGGAATGGACTAGTAGAAAAGACTAAAAGAATTGAAAGTGAATGGTCTAGAAAAGAAAAGTTATGATAGTATGTATAAAGTTTTGGCATCAGTACAAAATCCAGTCTTGCTGTCAAAATAGAAACTGGCAGTAAGAAATTTGTGTTAAAGTTTGTTGGTTAACAGTGTCTACCACCTGACATATGGTAAGTTTCTCTCTCTCTCTCTCTCTGATTTATGACTGGTTAACTTGGAAGGTAAGAGGATTTGTGTGCTAGAGCATCAGCATTTTCTGCAAACAGATATTTGATTTTTTATGTAAACAAAACTGATTATACTTATTTTTTATCAGAATGTATTGGTGAATGCCGAGATTATCACGATGGATGTAGATGTTAGTGGAGCCAGTGTGTCTGACAGTGAGGGTTGTGGGAGCACCCCTTCTTCTTCTGGTCATCTCTCTGGACAGAGCAGTGGTGGAGGAGGCAAGTTGAAAAGGTCAAGTAGTGCCCCCATGATCAACCAACTTGTTCCCCAGGGTCCTGTTTCAGCACCGACAACAGCTTCTGCAACTAGGTAGGCTTCACTTTTGTTTTGATAAATCAGGCCATTTGACAAAAGCTTGAAGTATCAGTTTTACTGTCACTTGTTTTATTATAAGGAGAAATTATGAAATATTTGTTTTGTGCTGACACAATATTCTCAAACACTCTACTTCAATAGAAGAGGTAGCTCAAAAGTCATTATTTTCAAGTGTGTCTTTTATTTTGGGGAAAAAAGATGGAAGAGGGAAAGGGAAGGGGCTCAGTTTTAAAAATAAAGTTAAAAATATGTCAAATCAAGGGAACCAGGGGAAACAAAAGCACTGAGAGAATGTTGAAGGTTGGCAGAAGTAAAAAAAGCCACCCAACAGAACAATCTGAGGTGACTTACCTCCACAAAGTATTGAATTCGTGGGTTGGTAAGTTTGGTCATAACTAGAACTTCACAATTTTTTTATGGTTGCAGCACTTTTCATCTAAAGATAAATTTTAAACATAACTGTTAACAGCCA
Organism: Macrobrachium rosenbergii; assembly: GCF_040412425.1. Taxonomy (NCBI): domain Eukaryota; kingdom Metazoa; phylum Arthropoda; class Malacostraca; order Decapoda; family Palaemonidae; genus Macrobrachium; species Macrobrachium rosenbergii. Next base: position 5,572,951 of record NC_089752.1, read on the forward strand.
GCTGTTTTTTGCATATGTAAGTCTTCACTTAAATGAAAGTCATTATGTATAATATAGTTAAGTATATTTATATTCTTAGACTATCAGGGAATTGATATATCAAAGATATTTTGATATTAAGGTCACAAAAAAATATGAACAAAAGTAAGGTTTTATGTACATGAAATGTGAAAATAGATTTATCAATTTTGTAATATACTGCATGTTATATCATTGAATATTATGTACACAGAGAAATGGTATCGAATGAGGTTCATGGAGCTCAGCCTCGTGTCCGACGGTTTAGTGCATCATTTGGACCAGTATCACCTCTTGTAAGTATGGTATAAGGTAGCTGTATACTGTACGGTAATTCAAGGAACAATAGTAGGCATACTTTTAGTAGTTGAGGGATGGGGGAACCACCTGCTCACCTGACTGTTTTCTTTGGCCATTAGGCACCAGAGAACTTTAAATTAGTCATAATTAGCTGTTGTTGAGTCAAGATGTCGCTGCTGCTTCTGTGCCACAAAACTTGGCTTGGTTTTGAATCATGTATAAGTATTCTCAGTCTTTTGTATTATTGTGGTTGTAGTTGTTTAGTATGTCAGGGAGTAGTTAGGGATACTTGAACAGTCAGTTAACCTTTTTTGTTTCTTTTCATACAGCAACTTGTTTTTCTTTGTACTGAACAAGTTTTAAAGTCTACAGGTTTATTGCATTTTAACTTGACATGATTGTTTATTCAGAATACTAATCTGTCTTGTACAGCAAGAGTTTTGGTTTGTATGCTGAGGAAGCATATGCCTCTTTTTCATCTTTAGGGGACCTGGAACAATCTTTGTAATTGCCCTACGTGGCAAAGACTCCTTAATGACAGTGTTGTCTTTGCAGTCAAGCATTCTTCTGGGGAGCTTGTGCCAATGCACATGACTTTGTAGCATTTGGGATTTTTCTCTTCCAGACATTGACAGGAAGAAGGGGAAGTATCTTGTTTTTACCAATGCTGCTACTGCAGCTTGATGTTGGTTAGATGATTTTTCATGGTTTCTTTAGTTTTCTGCCATGCTTTTCTTTCCAGCAAATTTGGCCTGGAAGGATTGGAACTTTGGTTCTTGTCAGGTTTCGGTGTCCACTGCTTCCTTGCTTAGGCACTGGTCCACTGAAAACCAAGTTTGCCACCTCCCAACCATGTGTTCTTTGAGTGATATGGTCAGGTCTTTTCAGCAAGGAAGAAGACCAGAATCTTGCTCATTTTGTTGTGTGGTGTCAGGAGTTGCATCTACCCTAGTTCAGGCAGAACTTTGGTATAGGTTTTGAAGACCTGGTCTATTGTTTGTTGACTCTTTAATTTGCTCAAGCTGTTATGTAACTTTCTCAGTGCCTTTCTGACAAGTTTGCAGCCTGTGTAATGTTCACAGTTGATCTTAGATTGAGGAAAAGATGTGTTGGATGCTGGGTCTCTTTCCTTCTTTCATGCTCATCTTAATTGTAGACAGTCCAACCTTTTTCATGCAGGTCTGGTAGATGCAGGCGAGCTATATGATTGAGCATGTGTGTAGAGACTTGTTTCTGACACTATTCTCTCAGTTCTCTGTTTAACAAGGAGGGTGGTTTTAAAAATGTTATCATTTACCCCCACTGTCATTTGACTTTGATTTCTAAATAGGGAACAGGATTCCCCTGAAGTTGTTTTTGGAGTATGGGTTTACTCAGTGGACCAGACTCTGGCACAGAACCCTGTCAGCCTCTTAAGCTGGATCTAGAGTCAGCCTTCCCCTATTCATTCATTTAAGCAGGAAGCTGATATTTTTTTATGGTGCTGTATCATCCCTCCAGTCTCTTGCAACAGACACAAACTGTTTTGGATGTTACTGAAGTTTATATCCTCTGTTCCGATTCACTCAGAACATTATCAGTCCTATTCTGTGAGTCAAAGCCTCCCACTCAAGGAGGGAATCTCTTTGTAAACGACAAAGGTTTATATCGTTGTAGGAATAAATTGCAAATTTAAGGTGAAATTTGTATTTTTCCTTGGTATACAAGCCTGAAGTCTTTTTCATGGTCATGCTTCAAACTGTCTCTGTATGTGTCCCAGTTTGTTGAAGGAAAATGGAGCTTCACAGGTGAGTGGTTACTTCCTCCACCCCTCATCTACTTCCTGATAGCTAACCTTGTTATCAGGCTTCAGTGGCAGGACCAGTGGTTACTGAAGGTATACAGTTTCCATGTAAAAGACCTAAGGGTTGTTTGTATAGGAACAATGCAAATTATCCTGAATTTGCAATACTAACTAACTACAGGTACTCTAAATTTCAAGGTTCAAGTATGCTATGTATTGTTCATATAATGGGGAATATTCATGAAAAGTATATACTATTATAAATGCAAGAGCTGTAAATCCTCTTTATAAGTAGTTATTTGGTTTTTTTACTGCTTATGGGTAATAATAACCTCTGAAGAGAAACTTTTCATTTATTATAAAATACATTAACTATTTCATCAAACGGTGAGGATAGAATCAGGTGAAATAGATAACTGAAACAGGTTATATTAAGATCCTGAAGTAGCAAAAAATCATTAGTAAAAAAAGGAGTGGTTATGTCGTTTGTGAAAAACAGTTTAATAAGAGCATCAAGTTACTTACAAGAGGATTTAATACCTTTAACATCTAGGATGGTATTTGTGATGAATATTCTTATAAGAACAATACACAATATTGTACTTTCATTTCTTGTGTATGACAGTAGCAAGTAAATGCTTTAATATTTGGTATCATTTTTCTTTAGTGCTGATGCAGTAGCTGCTGTCATTACCTTATAAAGTTATCATGGTAGGCATAATAATTGTATAGGTAACTAAATATACATTATCTTGGGATTATCATTCATAATGTAAACACATTTTATTAGCAAATATGGCCATCAACATGCCAAAGAAGCTTCCTTAGAATACTATGCTTAACCGACATTATCAGTATTATTCTCCCAAGGGTTGTGCATAGGACTTGTTCAGTCCATCATCATCTCATCTACATAGAGATAGATCTCTTCTACATTGTTATAGTTTAATTTTCATATGATTCTTGTCTGTTTTAACTTCCAAGTCTTATTTAGCCTGCCCACTGTTCCAAGTCTTATTTAGTCTGCCCACTGTTTGATTTTTGTATTTTGGTCTGTTCGTTAAATTCCGAGTGAAGAGACCTGTATTGAACATTCTTGTTCTCAAATATTTGAAAGATTCAACCTATTTGATCCTTTATCTAGTGTTGATTCATCCCTTGTTGCAGACTGTGTCCTTATTACTTGTGTTTATCCTTAGATTTATTTTGAGTCCCATCTCTAGGTATTTGATGAGTCTATTAAATAAATTTTGTGAATCTTGTGCTGTTTTGTTACTTAAAATGGGATGAATAACAGGAACTGTTTTTTGAAGTATCACTTCAGCCTCTCTCAAACATACAAGCTTCAACATCTATTGCACTGCCATGAAGATTGGAGTATGACATTGCCACCCTCTCCACTCATCAACATTTGCGGAGTAGCTTCCAGTTGTTAGCCAACATCACTTGTATCATTGATAGCATCCATTACAGGCTAGCTTACGTAGGTCAGTTTAAAAAGGTATTTTACAATTTGCTTTTTTTTTTTTTACCAAAGATTGGTGACCTCATGCCCTTTTTATACTTAGTCCCAGAGGAAAAAGGAAAGGAAAGAAGGGTGTTTTTAAACATCAAGGAAGTAGGAGATCTGCCTCTTACAAAGAAAGAAAAGTTATATAAAGACCCAAGAACAGCAGAAGCAGGTAGGGGATTTCAAAGCTTCAGCACAAGAAGAAAAGAAGCAGTCATTGAACCATGTAATCCAGTGGTTATTGATTTCTACAAGGAAATGTCACAAGAGGTGGCCGGTTGATTTACTTTAAAGAGGGGGAAGTCTGCTCTTGAAAGCGACCAAACAGGGACTTAAATAAGGTCTACAATAGAGAGACGAGCTACCTTGTGGCAGAGAGAAAGAGACTTTGGAGATGAGGTGGGAGTGGGTTACTGAAGAATGAATTGCTTTCGACTCATTCATGGAGGAAAACTAAAGCACCACCATGCATATAAGAGTAGTCCTCCAAATAGTCACGAATAAGTGAAAAAAGTTTTAATATGTGAAGAAAAGATTTCATATCCAAATGATGCATCTAGTTTTTTGGAGGCAGATTACACATGAATAATGTGATCCATCCACTACAAATTAGAAGCAATGTGGAAACCCAACTTATGGTTGCGAATTAAGGTTCTACCCAAAATATGGATGCAAATTAAAAGTTCTTTGAAATTTTTATTTAAAAAAAAAATAGAATTTGCTCGACAACATGGATAGTAGCTTACTCCATTGTATGATTCTCTTGCATTGAGAAAGTGAAAGATACTGTGCAAAGCTCAGAGGCCCTTACATCAACCAAGATTTCTGTGTAATGAAAGGGCTATATCACCAAACATTTTAATTTTGTATTATGATTAGGAATAGAAAAGGATATTTGCAGTGCTTTATTTTGCTTAACTTTGCTTTTTTTTTTTTTTTTAATCTTGTACAGTCACCAGGAAGTACTCGTGGCAGTGGCCCTCTTCGTGTTTGCCAACTGCGTGTTGAAGAAGGAATGGATGTTGTTAACAGAGAAGCTGCGCATGAGAGAACAGTTCAGTCAGCATTACAGATTACAGATTCTTTATCTCAGTCTTGGGAAGACTTAACTCTGGTTAGTATACAGATCTTTACATGCTTATTTTGTTATTAAAATGCTTGTGTTATAAAATACTGTTTATTACTCTTTGTAAACAGGTAGCGTTAATTTTGGTGTTTATTGTGTTTTGGATCGTGGAGTATAGTACTGAGAGTTCTTAGCCCAAATTGTGTTGCTTTTGCCTTTTACTCTTCATCCATTCCCTTCTGTCTTCTCCTAGCTTTTCAAATTCTTTTAACTACGTGGGACTAGAACTTTCACATTTAATCAGGGACAAAGTCTTCTTGGGACCCCTATGGAAGTCTAAAGTACTAATTTTCTGGGTAAACTAACGTGTAATAATGATGGTTTTGTTACTGGTATGTGATGCCAATTAAAGTAGGATGTTTTTATGATACAAAGAAAGTTTTTCATACAAACCCATTACAGTAGTAATTTTAAGATACTTTAATTCTTTTAGAATATAATTATTCCAGTTTTATGAACCTTCTTAGCCCTGTAGAGGGGTATTGCTGTCAGGTGCACTGTAGGTGTTACTTAAAGGTGTTTGTGGCTAACATCCTATTGTCCCCTAACTGCACCCAGTTTATAACGTTTTACTTTACCTCCATTCCTGTTTCTTTTCTTCAGTCTTGATGTCCAATCTCACAAACAATTACTTTCTTAGTGTAATTGTGAGTTTTCTTACAGTTCTGTGCTTAGACCCTTGTGTGTCATCTTATTTTTGGGAGTTCTTTATTTTGCTTTCCAACCATCCCAACTCCCTATTTGTACTATCCTAAGTGCTCAGTGACCAAAAGTGCTTCGGTGCTTGGCTTGACAGCCTAAGTTTCATAAAAATAGAATTAACTTGTTGCTGAATAGAATGACCCCCCCCATACTTCTGGCTCTACCTTTATCCCTGAACAAAATGAATATGAGGATAGGAAGAGGGTAGTAAAAGCCCTTTATGATTATTGGGTTCCGTATGAAAAATGTTTTTGCATTATGAAATATCACTTGCTCATTACAGCTCTTTAATGAAAAGATGTGTAAATAGAAATTTAATGAGAATGACGATGTGTGGAACAGTGGCTGGACCCTAAGAGAACAAAGCCCAGAGGGATTTAGGAGAGGGGAATGGCCCTAGTAGTCATGCGTAGTGAAACACTGGTTTGTATTCAGCAGAAGAAACATGAGGTTGTAAGGCTTAGTACCTACATGATGTGGTACTGACATATGAGGCCCCATAGGGGGGCTAGTGCCATCAGTGCACTTCATGCGGTGCACTGTAGGCATTACTTAAGGTTCTTTGCAGAGTCCCTTCGACCCCTAGCTGCAACCCCTTTCATGCCTTTTACTGTATCTCCATTCATATTCTTTCTTCCAACTAACTTTTCATCCTCTACTAACAGGTGTTTCACAGTGCAACTGCGAGGTTTCCCTCCTGTTACACCTTTCAAACCTTTCTGCTCTCAGTTTCCTTTCAGGTGGTGAATGACCTCATAGGTCCCAGCGCTTGGGCTTTGGCCAAAATTCTACAGTATATTCCACATTCTGTAACATGTGAGGGCCGTGATTAATGTCTAGAAGCTACCTACCTGCTGCTGATCTACCATCCTGTCACTGTGCTTCAAAATTCATTTCCAGCTCATCTGGAATGCTTACATGAAAAACTGGTTTGTAAAACTAGTAAAAATACCAGTTATCTTCCAGAACTGGTATTTTAGAATTTTTCTGCAGATTTTGTTTGTTGCAAGCCATCTCATTTGAAGACAGAAGCATCTCTGTAGGGAAGACCATCCTACTTGCTGTCTTCTGGGAATGATAAGAATTCAACCTGGGTAATTGTAAAGGAAGATTTCATTTATAAATATATTTTTATGACTAAACAGTATAGAAAAGGGTGTACATAATACAGTACAAGTGAGATAATTTGAGAAGTTTACAGAGATAATGAGAAATTAAATGTCTTGTTTTTGATTTTATGTTCACCCCTGAGGTGCTGGTACTAAACATGGTGAAAGCTCTGCTGGGTGCCATGTTAAATACCAGTCCTTCAGGGATGAAAGCGAAAACATAAACTAAAGATGGTAAATTTCCTGTTATCGTGGTAAACATCTCAAATTATCTTACCTGTACTGCATTGTGTACACCCTTTTCTATATTGTTCAGTTAAGAGATTGTATCAATAGGTGGTATCTTCGTGTGGCTGTCTCCTTTACTTTTACCTTCAATCTGCCATCTTCATGGCTGTAGACATTGTTCTAAAGATGATTACTAGAACTATCATTGAGCACTGCATGTAGCAAGTTGGTTACACATTTTCAAGCAGGATTCATAGGAATAACAGGAGTTTCACTGCATCATGTTTTCATTATGCAAGAATGGGCTGAAAAATTGTCTATGGGGTGTTGAAGACATCATCATCCTGTTTCAAGAGATTTTGGCACTTACTGCACCTCTTTTTGAGGTCAAAAGACCTAAAGACTGCCTGACAGGTGTTTGGATAAGACAGTCTTGCGGTTGTGGTGGTCCTCTGATGCCTTGAGTCTCTTCAAGGTGCATGAGTGACATTTACTGCCTGGAGGATGAAGAGGCAGGCATGTTCAATTTCACTGTTCTGTTTGCTAACATGTTTTTCTGGGAGTTCATATACAAATGCCTATAGGAATATGTCAGGCAAGTCTGAGATCCTCAGGATGTCGAAAGAGGACAATAAGCCTAAGAGATTCATGGTGGCTGCATCCTGCTTCTTGAACAAGTTGGATTTGGTCAGGAGGTTGACTACCAGGCAGATGTGCAGCATAGACTCCCTGACATCAAGAGCACCATCATCTTGGTCATTGTAACCACTTCTGTGTCTCGACCTCTCATGTTAACAGTGAACTGCTAGCTGTGAGGACCCATTCATGCAATAGAGAAACATTTTGGTTGTGTTGATCCTCACTAACCCCCTGGTGATCCGATGATGCGAAACCGCGTCAATAAATTTCTTGCTGTAAATGTCTGATGACACGATTTTAAGGCTATCCATGAGTTATTTTTTTGGAAATTCACCAAAAAAAAAGTCATCCGAAAAAAACGAGGACTGCGCCATTGCATGGGCAGATCTTGGACCTATAAGAAAACGTAAACAGGAAACCGATAGGTATCCTGCATGCGCCGCAGTCCTCCCCCAACTCAAGCACTTCACCTCATGTTTTGACCGAGTTCAACATGTCTTTTTAGTCTCACGTTTTTTGCTTTGTTGTCATTCATCTATGTTTGTGAAGTGCTTTCACTTTTGTTATTGTTATAAAAGTGTTTGCAAGTGATTGTTGAGTATTTTGATTAATATTTGAAGTGTTTTTCGATAAGATAAATAGTGAAGAATTTACTATTTTTACACATATTTTTTGATAAGATAAATAGTGAAGAATTTACTTTTTTTACATATATTTCTGTCTTTCAACAACATTTCCGTCTTTTAGCTTCAATTGGTCAGTTTTTTCTGGGAACACTTATTGCTTTTACTTGGCTATTTATAGAAAATTTATTCAGCTTTCCAATGCAATTTTCATTTTTGTCTTAGCATTATTCATTACCAAGTAATTATGAAAAATGTAAGTGTAAATATGAGCACTCGAGAGCCCAGTCGAGCTGTATAGTTTGGCCTAGGGTGTACGAGTGTGTGAATAATTTTTTGTACGCTTGTTTGTGCATCTGTAAATAACTTCAATATTCATGTATTATATATTATTTGAACAGCCATTCCTTGTGCTTTATCAGGCAGAACGGCAAAATGTAAAAATATCAATGTTTCTATTTAAAAATCTTTAGCGAACAATTGACTTTATGTGAAAAAAAACAAAACTTATGTCTTTGGGCTTCAATTGCTAAATTATTTACTGGGAACACATTGATTTTAGGTAATATATATATATAGGAAATTTATCCAGCTTTCCATCGCAGTTTTCACTTTTTCTCTAGCAATATTTATTACTGAGTAATTACGAAAAGTGTCAGTGTATATATACAGGTAGTCCCCAGTTATTGGCGGGGTTCCGTATTTGGTATTTGTTTAGCAGTTTCAATTAATTTTTCATAGTAAGCTAAAAGAGAAAAAGTTTGCTTTGGGTTGCATCCTCTGATGTTTAGCTAATAAGACCAGTGCCAATGTATAGAATGTTTTTAAATTAAAATTTTAAGTATAGTTTGCTTCATTATTAATCATTTTATGGCGATAATGTGTCTAGGAAAACAGTACAAATGTGAAATTTTTAACATTTTTATTTAGGTTTCATTGATATAGGAATTCATTGCAGTTCTTGGAATGGTTCTTATAGGGGATGCAACTTTCAGTGTGGGATGCATGTTACCGTTTGAAGTGGTTATAAAGGTTCTCTGCACCATCTCTACACCCCCAGCTACATTGGTTTCTCATTATTACTTTTCACCTATTACCATTGTTCTTTTCCATCATAGCTGTCCAACTTCAACTTTACTCTGCTCAAACTTTCTGTTCTCAAAGACTTCATCCTTAGAGCAAGCTGTGTGAGGGTCTCAGTAATCTAATTAACCTAATTTATCGTGTAATAATAATAACTAGAAGGCTTTGTTATCTTGAGGATTATTCACGTTATGAATAATTCTTAGTAGACTGTTATCAGTTGTAATGGAAGTTTGAATGCATATACAGTAAACCCCCTCGTATTTGCGGTCTCACTATTCACGGATTCATGTATTCGTGGATTTCTCTGTGGAACGTATGTACCCATCATTCGCGGGAAATTTGCCCATTTGTGGTATTTTTCACTGAGAAATATTCACTAATTACTGTTTTTTCATATCGTTTTCATGACTAAGTTTGCTTTTTGTGGTAAAACTATTAAAATACTCAGGGATAAGCATTTTTAGAGGGTTTTTTTGTGTTTAAACTATCAAAATAGGCAGTTCTAAGTGTTTTTAGAGGGGTTTTAATAATTTGTGGAATTTAGCTATTCGTGGGGGGCGGGGGGTGCAGTACGCATCCCCCGCGAATACGGGGGTGTTTACTGTAGGTTACATCTATAGCCTTAGTGTTCTAGATAACACGTGACAGCAAATTGCCAATTAACAACAGTGAAAATTTTCAGGCAATTTGGTTTTTTGTTCTATGGTATTATGGTTAGCCTGTATATGTCAGTCTATGTTTTATTTATTTCATAGGTGTATTTGGTATTTTTTTTTTTAGAAGATTTTTGTAACATTGGTAAATTCTCTTCCAGACTGAAGATGTTGGAAGACCAAAGTCACATAGTATAAGCGGTGGAAGCATATCTACAAGCATGGCTGCATCTCTAAGTGTTCCCAGCAGTGTATCCCATAGTGTTCCTGGAACAGTATCAGGAGCTATGTCGTCTATGCGAAGAGATTTTGCTGATCCATTGCACTTAACCATAGTTCCAACTGTAGTACCTTTAACGGGATGTGGTGCTTCTCCTACTCGTGGAGTTGGGCGACAGTGTTTTTCCCCATCGCTTCAACAGCATGTACGAAATACATCCTTTTGTCCTTCACCTTCACCTACTAAAAAGACCTTTGCCACAAGGAGAAGTCTCAGTCCTATTGCACTTCGTCCTTCACCTCTAGGAGGTCTCAAGCGCAAGTGGGAGGTGGATGAGCGCTGTGAACCTTTTTTGACTCCAAGTAAACGAGCATCTACTTGTAACCCTGAAAGATGCATTGGGGGTCTCCTGATAACCCAGCCTCATAGGTAAGTTTTCAGAGAATACAGTAGTTGATACAGCAACTGGTACTCACAATGGAGAATTGTTAGCCCCAGAAAATTTGCAAGTAATGATATCTATCTTCTGGTAACATTATTATATGGTACAGTGTTATATTTTAACGATAAAATCATCACCAATGATGCTTTTACATCATGTTTTCCTATTATGGGATTTGGTGGGAAATGAGCTCTCTTGACTCACTTATGTTTATACTGGAATAAACAATCTTTAATATGCTTAATGTTGCTGGCAGAGAGAGAGAAGACCATGCCTAATTAACCAAGCTGTTAGAGTACTACCTTATATGTTGAGCTATTTTTATCCTTAAGGGAAAGTCTTAGTGTTGATTAGTCTTCTTTGTCATTCTTTAGCTAGTTTCAGGACTATGTATCCATATTATTTGAGTTTTAGGTCAACATCTGTTTGTTCCCAAAGACGCTTGTATGATACCATCTTGAGTCTCATTGTTCCTTTATGATTGAGAGGTTATTAGCTGAATTTTGTCTGGACTATATCAGTCTTCTTTGATTTGGGATTAGTGTCTTTGAAGGGAAGCATGTGAGCAATCATTCTAGTTTATCAATGGCACTTTGTAGTGATTCATGGAAGGCCTTAAGCACCGCTGATCACACTTGGCTCATTTTATTATAAAAATTAACTATAGGTTTTGAACCCTTTTGACTAGAGCTGTAGTAGCAGCTAGGAAATTGGATCATGGTTACTTATTAATCTCCACACCTTATCTTTAGGAAATAGAGGAAATACCAGGTAAAGAACCACCAAAACTAATAGGGGAAAAATATATAGAAGAAATAGATTATGAGGCAGTTGTCTTTTAAGGATTTATGGTAGACAGTTGTAAATGATGATAAGCATCATGGATCAGGATACTGAAGCTGGCGCAGTTGCTATGTATGTTAGTGATGTTGGAAGTTTGAGTACTAATTGTAATCTTCTGTCCTGCTGTATATTTTGTGAGAACTTTGGTCATAAGGTGGACACTTCCTTACCATCCTGTATTACATAAACATCTAGTACAAACTTTAGGCTGGTGTTATACTGTAGTTTAGCTATATGATCTGTTCTGTGTGCACAATTAGGTATTAGGCTACACATGACATTATACTGTTAGGGTTAGGTGGTGTTGGACTTCAGAACTTATTTGACTGTAAATAGAGAGGCTTCTATAGTTTCCGTGGACTCGGGAAAGCATGTAATTCTTTTATTTGTTTTTAAAAACCCACTACTGAAATCATAAAATAGCCTTACTTCCTGTGATACTTCCTGTCACACCAACACAAAAGATCTTATAAGGAGAAAAGATGCTCTGCACATGTCTTGCTTACTTTTTACTCAGCTGGTCTAGAAGGGAAGGCTGGCATCTCTGTGAGATTGCTTTGAAGTTGATTGTAATGCTCTACTTATCAGGGTTATCACCGTTTTTCTCATTATTGTGATGTGCTGTTCATTCCTTTCATTTACACATTTGTTGTTTATTGTTGAGTGTAATTATTGCATCTTTTTGTGTATAGGTTGGTGGCATGCCCACTTCTGCTGTGTTACTATGAGTACTGTACTCACTTTTTCAGTTTCTTTGTAATCTTACAATTCATGTCAGTCAGTATGTAATTTTTGCTTGGTTTGCTCAAATTTTGCTTTGAGTTAGCATTTTGTTTGAATTAGCATGGGAGTTTTTACAGAAAGTCTTGCACTCAAAATATTTCTTGTTGGGAGTTTTTGTTTTTACTCTAAATATCTTTCTGTTTATGCCAGCATACAGTATGTTTGCCTTTGGATCTTTGTTTCTGTCTCAGCTGTTTATAACTGCACATCAAGTTATTTGTATTTTCCCCCCCAATTATTCTAGTGTTAAGGGACATATTTTACATTACTCGTACTTCAGAATTAATGAAAGTTCTGTAATTCTTTTATGTTTCCCTTGGGCAAGACCTGCATTATAGTGTACTTCATGTAGGAGCCAGTGGTGTTCCTTTAACACGCCAGTCCAGTGTGTGTAGGCTGGTCTGTGGATGACAAAATACCTTAATGCTTAAAGGAAAGTGTAGAAAAATTTATGCATGAAGCACTGCAGATAGCGAGTTTTCTGGTTATTTATCTCATTGCACCTCAGTTATGACTGTCTACAGTAGTGTCAAGGCACATCTGACAAAGCCTTTTGTTATGTGACACAGCCTCTTGTTAAGTGCACTCAGCTTATGAGACATCATCCATCTCCAGTCTTTGTCCTGAAGCTTCACATCCACAGGTGTCTCCCTCATTTGAGAATCTTTTTGTTCACTCCTGGAAGTTCCCCATTATCATTGTCTACTCCTGGCATCTCTATTTTTGTTCCCCTTCATCTCCTTAGATTTTTCCAGTCCTTCATTGGAGGTCATATGTGCATGGATGCCTCTTGCCTGTCCCAACTCAAGAAGGGTACTTTTTTGTGTGTGCATTTTTTTGGGGGGGTGGTTGCTTCGGTTCTTCATGTTTGTTATATGTATTGTAAGCAGCATTGTGCAGTTCCAAGTCATCCTTTTGGTTTTGAGGTTGGAGCCAATCTCACTGTTAAGTTGCCAGGTAGAGTTGGCCATTAATATATAGAAGATGAAGTTTTGCTGTCCCCTCAGAGCTCTTCCTTTTAAACAGTGCTCCTGGTTGCTGTTCCCACCTCTTAAGTGTCCAGGAGCTGCATGCCTTGTTAGTTGAACTCTCATTTGCCCCAGAATTTATAGCCGAAACTCAGTCCTCTATATGGTTTACCATACAAGGAAGTTTGTCTGTTCCTATATCCTTGACTTACTCTTACTTGCCCTGACTCCACCACAGGCTTAATTTTTACATGATAGTCCTTCAGGCATTGTTGACTGGTTGGCACAGAAGTTTTAACATGCTTCCCTGTGTATCATATTACCTTGTGGTGTAATTCAGGCATTCTTTGGTGTTCACATTATATTGATGTTCACACCATAAAGCATCTAAATTGTAATGCATCTATATTTGTGAGTTCTAGTAAGGGGTTATGTGTGTGTTATCTCTGGATTAGGTGGAGTACTGTGATGGAATACATCTAAAATTTTAAGCAATCTCCATCCCCCCCTCCTGAGATTTCAAACTTTTATATAACAATAATATAGTTTTCCCATTTCCACCCACTAGCCTTCTATCAGTAACAAAAACAAATATAACAAGATGTGAGGTCATCTTATCAAAAGATAGCAGTGTAGTATAGACTATTTACTTGTTTAAGTTTAGCCAGCAGATTTGACACATTAGTAAAACAAAGGTTTATTAAATGCAAATGAGGTTTGTCAATTTTTCAGTTTTAAGGTTTAATGGTAACTGTAAAACACACTTATCTAATCATTTTTTGAAGCTGGCTACTACCTAGGTAATAGGAAGACATTGGCAAATTTTTCATACAATGTTTACAGTTTAGTAATTATTTAATATTATTTACATACTGTGATACTTTGGCCATGTGTTGAAGTATATGTTTTGTGGTATTCAGGTTCTCATTTACATAAATAAAGAGTGGTTTAACCTGACCACAGAGTCACATCTTGACCCACAGGTCTGACCCAAAGTATGTATTCTTAATTGAGGAGTTTAAGTTAGAATGAAATTTAATATAAGGTACTGGAAAGGTAGGTGAGAAGTAACCAGAATAATGGACACCTGCATGATACTGAATTGTAAAGGTCATTTGTTGATGCTAAGTCTCTTGGATCAGTACAAGCACTTTCCCTTTAGTTGTGATTTCCATCAAAACTCATTACATTTTTGTTTTGGAAGATGTGGTGAGAGTTCTCTCCATTTTCCTACAATTTTATCACAACTGTCATGAAATTTACGTCTGATCTAAGTTGTCGTACATTCCTGATTTAAGCCATACCAAAGATGTATTGTTTCTCTTCAGAATGAGTGTGGTATTTGTATTGAATGTGCAGTTTGTAAAAAAAAACTCTAGCTTTATGTTACAAATTAGATATTGATAAAAAAATATGAAGTCTAGCAGATTTATCATGTTTTTTCTTTCTTCAACAGTCTTGAAAGCACACCCAGCCCTGCAGGTCCAGGGTCATTAGGGAGTGTTGGCACACCCGAGTCTATATGTTCATCAGGTTCCCCAGGATTATCTGCACCTCCATATTCTCCTGCATCTCTTAGTGAGACTCCTGCCCAAACCCCAGACCCTCCACCACACTTGTTCAAGCCAGTTTCACCTGCGCTTGCCACCGATCAAACGTCGTCATTTGGTAACCAAAACCATGGGGACAGATTTGGAAGCCAGGAGCACAGTAATCGTTTCAGTAGTCAGAATCACAGTGATCAGTTTGGTAGCAGGGAACACAGTGACAGGTATAGAGAGCAAGAGTCAAGGGAGCAGTTCATGAGACAGCAACACAGAGATCAGTTTGGGAGACAAGATCATCATGGCTCAGGAGACAGTGACAGATTTGAGGGTGATGAACAAGTTAAAGGTGACACCAGTGACGGTAGCAGCAGTGATGCTATGATAACTGAAGATGTACCTCCTAGTGATCTCAAAAGTTACCAAGACATGGATTTAAGTGAATCGCTAACACATCCCCCTCTCAACATATGACATCACCTTTGACTGTTACACCCAAAGCTTACATCGGTATCTCTGCTGCAAGTTGTAGAAGGGAACCTGTGTAGCAAGTGTTAACAGTTATGTGATGTTTACTATATTATTTAGTATTGCTTTTCAAAGTTGTACAGTATATGTGTCTGACTGTATGCATTGAGTAATTAACTGGGAATTTAAAACAAATATGTATACATATATGTATTTACACTTCCATCATATGAATTGAGTTACATGGTAAACAAATGGTTAGTTAAATAGAAAAATCCCCGTACATGCATACACAGATAAACCAACGTAGTTAGTTCCAGTAAACACATAAACATGCATTTAGGATACACACATATCGTACACACAATAGCAACAGTATATAAACAGTATGTATATATATAAACATATTAAAATAACCAACTTCAGTATACAGTGAGATCCAGTGGCTCAGTGATTGTGGGCTAGGGTTTGGTCATTTTAATATGTATATATGCATATTTTTACATGCATACATATATATATAACTGCATGTATGTGTGCATAATATGGTTTCACCTAGAGATGTAAAGAATCCTTGCAGGGCTAACCGTTATAAAAAAAAATGAGTATCGACAAAACTGAGTCGAATTTTACCATCTTCCTACATTTACTTGTAATTTATTTATATGAGTAAATTCCATGAACATTTTGAAAAAATGTTTGAGTGTACATACATATCTCCACATTCTCATCCTTCATTTTGTCATCCTCATGAGCATTATTTTATTTACAATTTCATCAAGCTCTTTAGAATGGTAATTCACTCATGTTGACAATTGATTTTCATTTATTCATGAATGTAATTCATTCATAATTTTCTTCCCCACTCATCATTGAGGTAATTCATTTAAAAGTGGCTGAAAGTAGCAAATAATGTGTGCATATTGATCTGTTACATGTGTTCCTATCATGAAAGTATTGTTTTTTGTTTGCTTCACTCACTTAACTTGATATTTATGTCTTTCATACAGTATATACACAACTGTTTTTGTGAAAAGATATATTTTGCAAAAGGAGAAAAGGTAAAATAGTCCTGTTAATATAATGCAAGCCTACAATGCTTCATATTTTGCAAAAGGAGAAAAGGTAAAATAGTCCTGTTAATATAATGCAAGCCTACAATGCTTCATTAAATCTTTGTTTAGATTGATGTATCATTGTTTTATGCCATGTTTTGAACCCAGAATGAAACTCCTGGGACTCCACTAAGTGTATACTGGTAAGGTGACTTATTGTAATCCTCTTGCATTATGGAGATGCTTCATATTAGTTTTATTCTTGTTAACTTTGAAGGCATAAATCATGATAATGTTTTATTTATATATTTATTAGAAATGAATGCCCAGTAGCTTTGTCTTCAAACCAATTCCACTTCCCTCATCCCTTGTTGTCTTGTATAATTTTTTTTTTTTTAATTTCCAGGTCCAGTATAATGTTCCCAAAAGAGAACTATTATGAAATATAACTTGCCAGTGATTATACTTAATAAAATGCACAATAAAGTTGACCTCCTGTAATTTTCAAGTTTTATGAATCTCATGGCTGTTTGTGTATTCCTGATGCAGATTGTAATAATGAATAGTTAAAAGTTACTCACTTTTCATGCAGAGGTAAGCTTCTGTTATATAGAATCAGTTGTTCCTCATGATTTGTACAGGAAAAACTTAACGTAAAGCTTATTACTCAAGTTTTCTTCTGAAACAGGGTGGAACATATTCCTTTCCTTTAGTAATAATTTGAAGTCTTTGGATTGTAATTTTGATAATGACACTTGGTGTACTTTATGTGCTCTTCATATTAACCTCATTATTGATGTGCTGTTATAATGAATGTGATGAACATTATCATTATTAATGACTACCTCTACTTTTCTAATAACTAAATTGCATTAGCAGTCCCCTTTGTTAATATTTTATTTTTGTCTGATAAAGTTCTATTAAAGTTTCAAAAACTTTTATTGTAATAAGTTTTTCATGAAATTGGTACTGAAGATACGGAAAAGGCAACGGTTTATATCTCCAGAGGAACAGTGGTGAATTAATAGTCTTTCTAATGAGTTTGATAAATGTTTAAGTCTCAAGGTAAACTGCCTACTAGTGATATCTGTTGTTTCTTTGATACTAATGGCAATTAAATAATAATAATCTTGACTACAAGTAATTTGCTTGCACTGAAAGTGAGATAGCTTTGCAGCATCTCATTAACTAATTAGAGTTGCAAACTTCACTGTAATCCCTAGTGTCATGGGGTAGCCACTGTGGTTTGTACAGTTTGATGTACTAAAGACCACCTTCCTTCTTCTTGACTAATACTGTGATATACTGCATAATATAAAATTTTGGCCAAAGGCCATGTGCTGGGACCTACGAGGCCATTCAGCACTGAAAGGGAAATTGACAGTAAAGAAGCTTTTAAAGGTGAAACAAGAAAAAAACCTCGCAGTTGCACTATGAAACAATTGTTAGGAGAGGGTGGAAAGTAAGACAGAAGAAACAGAATATGAATGGAGGTACAATAAAAGGAATAAAATGGGTTACATCTAGGAATTGAAGGGATGCTGCAAAGAACCTCAAGTAATGCCTACAGTGCACTGCGTGAGGTGCACTGATGGCAATACCCTCTAAGGGGTGCATAATTACTGTACATGCATAGAAAAGAGGTCTTTCATGCACATTGAAAATAATATACCAATAAAAAATTGACATTTTTAAAGGCTGATTTGCTTCAATAGGAAACCCTGTAACTCACTACATAGACACTGAATGTTTAGAGCTGAGGTGATCCTTGCAATATGAGAAACAGGGGCTAGGAATAGAGGTTTTTGTGGAATGTAAAAATTTCTGTACAATTTGTATGCTCTGATCAAGTGACCAAACCTATTTTCATCTAGCAGAATCAATACTTAAACTGGAGGCAATGTATTAATTCTTCAGCTTGTCCACATGAAAATATATATTTATTCTGATAATATTGTTAGGGTGGTAGGGCAATATACAGCCCCTACTGATCGTCAACTAGCTTCTCTGAAGAGCATTTCAGCTAATGAAATAGGACAGATAGATGGGTGATCTACCTTTAAGCACATCTTGACATGGTATTCTACATTTGTCAACTTTTAATGTAGGAGGGATTGCAATGACTATGGAAGTATGAGAGCTTCTTTGAGTATGCTTATGGTTAAAGGAGGTCACTAACCTTAGGTCGTCTGAAAGAGCCTTATGAAGTATTGCGGACAAATAGTCTCAATCTTGTTATGGCCAAAGTTAATGTGGTGTGCAGACTGATGGTCTGCCTTTATATCCAACTTGACCAAAATCCCTTCAACCATGTAGCTGTGAAAAGATATTATCCCCAGTGTGACAAACATTGACAGAGGTCAACAGAATACTGTAACACAATCTTCCTTCATGAAAAGCTACATATGAGATCTACCTCTGAACCAAGTTTGACTGAAATCCATCAGCTGCATATGAAGAGTTATGATGGCAATGGAAGCATAACAGACTGATGGAGAGAGACAGTCCTTTTATGTACATTTATGCATGATGATTTACCTTTGAAACAAGGTAAGTTTGAGACTGACAGGCAAACAGAAAGACAAGTACTGCAATCTCCCCTTGTACCAATTTTTTCTCAGTCCTTGCAGTTACGTACTGCACTCCACTTTGCCTTCCAGCCCAGGTATCAGTATGAGGGGTGGCTGAGGTGGGATGTAAATGTTAAGAACTTCGGGTTTGTGTTAGGAAAAATAAATTTGCTATTTGTACCTACACAAATACAAACCTTCAGTCTTTACAAAGGAAACTTACCCATTGGTGAGAGGAGTCTGGGCAAATCTCTGAACCAACTGGTTGGTTCTACCCACTGGGAACACCTTCCTGGTCTGAAAGACCTCCAGCTAGTTAGACGTATGAGATGTTGCAACTGCTAGACTTCTGGGCATACAGTAATGAGTTTGCCTTCATTACCTTTGATGAAGGCTTGAAGGAACCAGTATGCATTGGAGACAATAAAACTTGCTATTAAAAACAACAGGTTTGTTTCATAGTCTATCCCTCTCTCCCCTTGCCTAGAGAGGGCGGGGGGGACATGCATCAAATCAATCTACAAACAGATAAAGGACAGGTTACCCCCGTTATGTACTCACCTGCAAGTCTTGTTTGTCCAGTGTGTGTGATGGCTCACTACCTGCCTCTCTGCCTTATGAGAGATAAAGTTAAAAGAAAAAAGGGAGGAGACCAGTCACTCACACACACACACACACTATCTCTCGCTTACTGAACACCTTAGATGAGATGCTACCTGTCCCCTTAGGGGAGCTGGGTGAGCTACGCAACTTGTTGGGCAACCACCACAGGGCCCAGGGAAAACATGTCCAAGGACTCGTGGGCAATGTCCTGAAGGTAAAATCATGTAAATGTGGTTGGTCTGGCAGGACCACACATCTGTTTGTAGTAGCCTGAATCTGCCAAGGGGAATTCGCTTCCTTGGGAGTGGTAACAGCAGGCAGAAGTTTGGCAAGGGGTAGAAAAAGGTACCAAAGAGAAGCTTTGGTGTCACCGGCGAAGTACAGTATTGCACTTCGATGATACCAGGGAAAACTTCTCTCTCTTCCTCTTCCTGGCAAACTTCACCCACTGTTCAGAAGGCCAAACCCAGCACTCTGTGCATGGGCTGCTTTGGTAACAATCATGCTTGTGGCACGATGCACACATTGTGTGCAGGTCAATCTTTACAGAGGAGAGGAACTGGTTATATGCCTTGTCCTTCCCTGGACAATGCCTAAACACCCGCGGTTTCCTCTCTGACACGAAGCAGGCTTAAGTGATTGAGGGGTTTGCATGGTATTAAAAACAAACAACAATCACAATATATTTCATCAAAGAAACGAGAAAAAGGCAAAAATGAAAGTGAATGGCAAGTTGGGCAGTGAAGCACAGAGACATCTTCACATGACAGTGGCCGGAAGCAAAGTGGAGTGCAGTCAGACAGGTGGGTGGGCTTCCCCCTACCCATCGGTAGTTAATGACCTTGTCTGAAAGTTATATGGCTGTTTCAGCTCGCATTCACAAGCTAAATCCTATGTAAAGCAGGAAGGTTTGTATTTGTAAAGGAACAAATATTCTTTATAAACACTAATAAAGATAAAGCCTAATCTTGAAATCAATGACCTTAGTAAAGTAATTAGTATCAACACTAAATTTTAAGCCTGCAAGACTGCATCAAAACCAAATTTTAAGCCTGCAAGACCAATTCCCTAAGCTTTAGAAGGAACGATGTTCTAGGTCCTGTCATAGTGTATGTCAGACGCAAGGCATAACAGTGAAGTTAAGTGGATGTTATGGAAAGATTGAATTATGACTGGAGAATGGGTGAAGAAATGTGGTATCTAGAGGCTGGAAAAAAGACTTTGAACATGTGATGAGGAACAGTTGGTGAGAAATGAAGTAGATATGGATGTAGCAGGATGAAGACCTGTAGGAAGTCCCATGAAATTATGGAAAAAGTGGAAGGATAAAGAACTGGACCAGGTAAAGTTTGGGTAGAAGAGCTGATTGTTGAGAATTATTTTATGACTAACCACATGAAGGAAAAAGTTGATGCAAAAAGGTTTGTGATGACTTCTACAACAAATTATTTCACAAAATTGTTAATTACATGCTGAAAACTGTAAATTTCTTAAATTGCACAAAAAAAACCCCAATTGTTAAACATATCTAATGTCAATATCCTACTCCATCCTTCCCAATTTTTTCTTTTAAAGCCTTTTCAAGAACTAGGGGTATGAAAAGGCAAAGGAAGATCTAGCTTCCTCCCCCATCCTCTTCCTATTCCTCCTTTCTCTCATCCTCATCATCTACCCCATTCTGTTTCTGCTTTCCCAACTAAATACTGGAGTATCCAAACTCCCATACTAAGCAGGTGTCTGATGTCTGAAAGAGTTAGGATATTTCAAAATATGATGGGGCAACAATAAAGCAATGGATATTGCTGGATGTGATGCTTGTCCAAAATAATTAATTATATCTTAGTTTAACCAGACTACTGAGCTGATTAACAGCTCTCCTAGGGCTGGCCCCAAGGATTAGATTTATTTTTAAGTGGCTAAGAACCAATTGGTTACCTAGCAACAGGACCTACAGCTTATTGTGGAATCCGAACCACATTATAGCGAGAAATGAATTTCTATCACCAGAAACAAATTTCTCTCGTTCTTCACTGGCTGGTCGGAGATTCGAACTCGCGACCAACAGAGTGGTAGCTGAGAACGGAACCCGCTCACCCAGCGAGGAACTGATGCTTGTCCAAACCACAATTGTTGTAACACTTGCTCTTAATGGTTCACTATACACTCTATTCTCCACATTCTTATAGAGGATAGCTTCAAATGGCTAGTCCAATGAGAGTGCAAAATGTTAACTTGTTAATCTTGTGAACTTGAATAAATAAATAAATAAAAGCAATACTGTATTGCAACTGTAAACACTAAATCCTATTCTGATATAAATTTGTTCAAAATAATTGCTACATCACAGTGAAACTTAAAGCATATTTAATAGGTTAATGACTATCATTAAATGCTTAAAAGGTGCCATCAACCAAAATTATCAATATCAGGCAGAGGAAAAACTAATACTGTATAACCTAGAAAAATGATATTTTCATAATAAAATAAATTTTTGAACATACTTACCTGGTAGTTATATATATAGCTTAAGTCCCTGACGTCACGGCAGAATTTCAAAACTCGCGCAATCGCCGATCGGGTAGTCAGGTGAACCACCTGTGCGCCTCTACCCAGGTACCTGGAACCATTCCAACTATTCCTCAGATCTTCCATGCCCCTAGTCTCTAGAGGAGGAGGGTGGAATTTAATTATATATAACTACCAGGTAAGTATGTTCAAAAATTTATTTTATGAAAATATCATTTTTAAACATCTAACTTACCTGGTAGTTATATATATAGCTGATTGACACCTTTGGTGGAGGGTCAGAGACAGCCAACATTGTTGGAATTTGCTTAAGGGTTAATAAACCAACTTAAGGTCCTTACCTGGATTAAGGAAGCTGACTTCAATGAACTCCCTCATTTTGTCTGCTTTCCTTAAGAGGTCCAGCGATCCACTCAGGGGCTGAAGACCTCTAGAGCTGCCAACCGTGTACCAACCTCTATGTGACAGACAACCTATAATACCCTTTGTTCCGGGCGCCACCAAGGAACAAAAATGATCATTTGACTAAAACTGATGATTGTGGAAGATCATGCGTTCAATCTT
Organism: Macrobrachium rosenbergii; assembly: GCF_040412425.1. Classification (NCBI taxonomy): domain Eukaryota; kingdom Metazoa; phylum Arthropoda; class Malacostraca; order Decapoda; family Palaemonidae; genus Macrobrachium; species Macrobrachium rosenbergii. Next base: position 5,595,314 of record NC_089752.1, read on the forward strand.
CACAACAACCATAAAATTTCAACCATTCCAAGGTAAGAACAAAGGGTATTGTTTTATGGAATTGATTAAGGAAGCTGAGTTCAATGAACTCTCCTCATTATGTCTGCATTCCTTAAGAGGTCCAAGCGATCCAATCAGGGGCTGAAGACCTCTAGGAGCTGCCAACCGTGTACCAACCTCTATGTGACAGACAACCTATAATACCCTTGTTCCGGGCGCCACCAAGGAACAAAATGATCATCTGACTAAAAATCAATGATTGTGGAAGACTCGTTCAATCTTCACAAACAACCATCAAATTTCAACCATTCCAAGGCAAGAACAAAGGGTATTGTTTTATGGGATTGGATTAAGAAGCTGACTTCAATGAACTCCCACTCTCATTATGTCTGCATTCCTTAAGAGATCTAGCGATCCACCCAGGGGCTGAAAATCTCTAGGGGCTGTCAACCGTGTATAACCTCTATGTGACTAGACCTCCTCTCAATACCCCTTGTTCCGGGCTCTACCAAGGAACTTTCATCCCAATGATTATGGAAGACTGCGTCAGTCTTCACAAACAACCATAAAAATTCTCAATTCCAAGGTAAGAAAAAAGGGTATTGGTTTATGGGATTGTAGGGGTATTCCCCTCTCCCATTACTGAATTAGATGCTATAAACGGGCACAGCGATAGCAATCTTCGCATAATGTCTGGACTTGTTTTAGATAGTGAGAGGCAAATACTAACTTGCTTCTCCAGAAGGTCATGTCCAAGATACTCTGCAGGGACCTGTTCTGTTTAAGAGCTACAGAGGTTGCTACTGCCCTGACCTCGTGCGTCTTTTTACTTTCAGAATCTTGTAGTCTATCTCTCTACATTCCATATGTGCTTCTTTTTATCAACTGTCTGATAAAATAAAAACAGAGCATTCTTTTTCGACATCTATACAGAGAGCTTTTGACTGAGCACCAAAGCCCTTCTGAATTCCTTCTTAAGTCCTTTTTTCCCATCCAGGTAGAGCCTTAGAGCCCTTACTGAATAGGACTCTCTCTCTCTCCTCCCTGTTATGTCCGTTGAGTTCGGAATCTCGAACGTTCTGGGCCAGGGTTGTGACGCCAGTATTCATTTTTTTGCAAGGAAGCCTAGTTGCAGTGAGTAGATTGCCTTGCCTTGCAAAAATCTATATTCTTGCTGAGAGCATGTATCTCACTAACTCTTTTAAGACAACGTTGCGCCAAACTGACCAAGAAAAGAGTTTTCATGGTGAGGTCCTTTAAAGATGTCCTCTGCAAGGGATCGAACCTACTCCCCATGAGGAACCTCAGGACCACGTCCTAGGTTCCATGCTGGTGAGTTCTTTATACAAATTTGGGTTACAGAAATATTGGAAGAGGACACATGGTTGTCCTTGCATCATCCTCTAAATACCTCCCACTTGGATTGGTATACCTTAATGGTGGATAACCTCCTTGATTTGCGATAGCGCCAGCTGTCTCCTTCGAAAAACTTCTGGCTCTTGTGAGTTTTCCGATAGTCCGAAGGCAGTTACTAGTAGCGCTTGTAGGTTTTGGTAATATCTTTCCAAGTGGGGTTGTTTGAGTAGATCTACTCTCTGAGGTAGGCTACTCGGGATGTCCACCATCCATTCTAGTACCTCTGTGAACCAATCTCTTGTCGTTCAGTAAGGGGCCACAAGGGTCATTCTGGTCCTCTCATGTGACACAAATTTTTTTCAGTACCCTGTGTATTATCTTGAAAGAGGGAAATCCATACACGTCCAAGTTGGACCAGTCCACCAGGAACGCGGTTCTGTATATAGCCCGGGATCTGGTACTGAGAGCAGTAAGTTTCCAGCCTCTTCGTTTTGCGCTGTGGCTAAAAGATCTATGCAAGGACGTCCCCAAAGTCCTGATGTAGCGTTCATTCTGTTGAGAGGACTTTATTTCCTGCTCAGAATGTCCGCCCTCACATTTTTTCCCCCTTGGATAGAGTGTGTTACTAGTTTACATTCTCCTCCTTTGCCCAAAGAAGAGGTTCTCTTGTTGTCTCATATAGAGACCTGGAGTGAGTGCCCCTGTTTGCTGATGTAGGCCAACGCTGCCGTGTTGTCGATGTTGACCTGCACCTCTCTGTTCCCCACTATGTTCAACTCCTGAGAGCCAGAGGGATTGCAGTTAGTTCCTTCTAATTGATGTTTAACTTCTCCTGCTCTCTGGCACAGGAGCCGAGACTTTTTATTTCCTCGTGTTGCTCCCTTATACTGAGTCCGGGACGCCATGGTGGATAACAACACTAGGTCTGGGTTCCTCTAATATAGAGAAGGACCTCCTGAGCTTGACGGGGCGTTCCACCACTATAAATACGGTCTTATTGGTTCCGAAATGGGGATGCACTTGGTCTCCAGTTCTATTTCCTTGTCCCAGTTCCGATTTAGATGAAACTGTAACGTGCATAGAATTAACCTCTCAAATGAGACAAACCGTTCCAGCGAGGAAAAGGGTTCCCAGCAGACTCATCTATTCCTTTGCCAAGCATGACTGTCTCTTTATAAAGTTCTGAAATTTTCTTAAGGCTTGTCCTGTCTTTGCAATAAACGGAAAACCCAAAATCCTGACTCTGAATCTTCATCCTAAGGTATAGAACCTCTTGGGATGGGATCAGCTGAGATTTCTATCTGTTTATCAGTAGACCTAATTCTTTGTTAGACGCTGATGCCAGTGCATCCTGCGCCCTGAGCTAACTCCACGTCTTGGCTTCCAATATCTTGAAGCCTGACGCCCTGACGCCCAATGCCTTGACGCTGACGTCTTGGGTTCATTGACGCTTGTCGTCATGGTGTTTCACTCCCTAGATGCTTGACGCCACTGCATCCAGCGTCTAGAGCTTTCATTCACCACGCTCAGCGTCTTAAAACTTCTGGACGCCTAAAGCTTTAGTTGGACGTCATTATCCTTCTTCTCTGCCCGGTTGTCACGCTTGCACAGGAAGACAAAGTCTGCTGCATATTTTGTAGTAAAGCTATATGCGGGGCTTCCTGCTGTTGGGAACAGGCTGGGGAACCTCAACTACGGCAATTATTTCCTCCTCATCGTCAATAATGGACCGTGGAGGGGTTCAGCAGACGAGTACCAATCCGAAGGAGGAAGAGGAGGTGTGCGAAGGCAGCACAGTGTCCGCCACGCTCTTGCAGCCTGGTATCCTGACTGAACAGAGCTGTCTACGTTTGTTCTTAGTAGGAGAGCTACCCTTGGGGCTGGAAGGGAAGAGCTCGGGCTGCTCCAGTGGCTACAATCTGTAGTCTATGAAGTCTTATCATGACGTCCCTCGATATTGGGTAACTTGCTCTTGAGAGGTCTTTGCTCCAGAGCCAGACGTCAGCCCTGTCTGTTTAGGTCGAAAACAGAGAGACCGAAACTGGAAAACCTTTCCCGTGGACGAACTTCAGAAAATTCTTGGAGTTCGGGTGCATGGTGATGTGAAAATACGCATCCTGGAGGTCCAGTGAGGCCATCCAGTCATGCTGTCTGACCGCTGCTAGAACCGATTTTGTCGTTTCCATAGCGACCTTTGTTTATTGCACAAAAAAGTTGAGTGCAATCCGTCTAGCACCGGTCTCTAACCCCCAAGCATTTGGGGATCAGGAATAACCGAATGTAGAACTTGGGAATTCGGATCCTGAACTCTCTGTCTGGTCTCCTTTTGCAACATCATAGACACTTGTTGCTGTAGAGCCTTTGCCTTGGTTCTGTTGTTGCATTTGGCAGAAAGGTCGAATTGTCTTGTTACTAGAGGGGGCCTACTCAGGCTGGACAGTCTGGCTCCTACACTAGTCTGCAGGAGAAGAAAGGCAGGTCCTCATTCTTCCCTGTGTAGAGCCTCTTCTCGTTGCCATTCATCTACCCGCCCTAGAGGAACCTCTATCGAAGGGCCGACCAAAAGAGCTGAGATACCTGAAACACAGGAATCTCAGCCTTACCCTTTTAGCGATGAAAGTCGTAGGTAGGACTTTTTCCTGCTGTTTTAGATATTAAATCTTACGTGGTTTTCTGGGCCAAAGATGAAAAGGCCTCTTTACCAAATCTTGAAAAAAGAGGTGAGAGGAAAAAAGGGGAATAAATCAGTTCTGATTTTGATTGGACGTGACCCCATTAGCCAGGAAAGAGCAAAGCTGGGCCCTTTTCTTCAGGATTCCCGCTGAGAAAGGTGCAGTTGATTCGTTTGAACTATCTCCGATTCCTTTATCCATACACGTCATCAGATATAAGAGTTCTTCGGTGTCAGTCGTGTTGAATAATTCCATCTTCCTTCCTAAATCTCCAAATTCTTTTGAGGGGGTGGTCCAATTCTGATATCGACCAACAACTTCATTTTCCCCATGGCCACTCGACGAGAAGAGTCAACAAGATTCGAGAAGGTTCCTGGGAAGGGGCAGGTATTTCAAGGCCGAACGATTCTCCAGTTTGATACTAAACGCTAGACCTTGAGCTAGTTTGGTTGGAGGAAAACAAAGGCTGTCTTTCATTGTTTCTCCTTCGAAAGTATCCATTCTTTCAGTAAATTCTGCCCTCTTAGACGCCTTCACAAGAGTAGATTCTGAAGGCGGGAAACGAGGAGCAGTCAGGATAAATTTCTCTGGAAAAAATTTCCGAAAATAGCTTCATAAGCCTTTTCAAGTCTGATAAAAGCTGATGGCCTTTATATTGTCTTCGTCAGAAATCTCTACAATAGGATTCACAGAAGAATGCGGGATATTATAATTCTCTTCTTCCGATTTTCCAAGACGGAAGTAGCGGCGTCTTTCAAAATATCATCTTGACACCTGGCGTCCTGGCGTCCAGTGGCGTGTTACGCCCATTTTCTTGAAGCTTAATGTCTTGGCGCCCAGCTTCATGACGCCTGACGTCCTGGCGTCTAACTTCCGACACTTGACGTCCTGGCGTCCAGCTTCTCGCCTGACGCCCTGGCGCCCAACTTCTCAACGCTCGACGTCCTGGCGCCCAGCTTCTCACTTTCACTGTCCCAAACCTAGAGGTTACTTAAGAACTGGCGCCTGTGCGACATCGGTCAAAAGCTTCCTCCGGTTGACGACAGCAACCGGTGGACGAAAACACACTTTAACCTCACCTTTCCTATGGCGAGGTGGCGTCCTGGGAAACGTCAACAGGTATGCTCGAGGGGACGACTGCTCGGTAGCTAAAGCCTCTTGCCTCCCTTCGCCTGTCGACTTTCCTTCTCACAGGGGTTGGTGAGCTTGGAAGAGGTCTAGGACTAAGAGCACAACAGGACCGAGCGGTCGCACCCTCCACTGCACTTGCACTAACAATATATTAACACTTGTATTCTTTAGATCTCTTATTGTCGATCACATATTATCCCTGTCTTCTGAGAGGATTTTACCTGTTGGGCCAGGGTCTGAATGGCAGCCAACAAATCATTAAGTATTAGGTCCTTACCTGTTTTCAGTAGAGGGTTCAGAGACTACCACTACGGGAGAAGGATCAATAGGATAGCAAGAGCAAGGGGAAAAGAATTAACTATTCCCTGGTTATATCAAGAAGAGTTAGAAACAGTACTCTTGGCTCTTCTGAGCCGGTCTTCCATTCCCGTTCTTCAGACATAATAAGTGGGGATCCAAGGAGACTTTAGCAAGCCGCTTGCATCCCCACACACACATTGTCACATTCGATGAAGTCAGATATGTTATAAGAAAATCTAAAAGCGAACAAGCGAAAGCCAAGCCAAAGTGTACTTCACCAAAATAAGTTGCGAAAAAACACAGGCTACGGCGAAATTCCATCGATGTTACCGACACAGCGGCAGGGGAAGATCTGAGGAATAGTTGGAATGGTTCCAGGTACCTGGGTAGAGGGCGCACAGGTGGTTCACTGACTACCGATCGGCGATTGCGCGAGTTTTTGAAATTCTGCCGTGACGTCAGGGACTTAAGCTATATATATAACTACCAGGTAAGTTAGATGTTTAAAAAAGAAAATATTGCTTAAAATACACAAAATCAAATTATGCATACTTACTGCACTAATTCAAAATGAATGAATTAACTCTCCAAAGAGCTCTTCTAAGCAGAGCTTTAGAGCAAAATTCTTTGTCTACCTGTGAGTAGTTTTTGTATTACTACCCTGTATAGTGTACTTGAAAAAAATCATCAATGCATGTAGAGAGCAAGGACTACGATGGACTGTAACAAGCATTTCTGGTCACGAATGCGGAAATTAATCTAAATGTAATTTCACATCATCTGAAAAGAATTGTTAGTATGAGAATATAAAAACTATAAGAGATACAATAAAAAAATCATATACCTTTTAAACAAAAATTCTGTAACTTCAGAAACCTTACTAAATATCAGTATCCACACAATCATTAAAGCTTCTTTTATGGTAATCCCTCATCATTCACACGTCCCCTATCTGCACAATGCCCTTGACTGCACCTTTCTCAGTGTGAATGTGTATACGTACTTCACTGCATTAAACGGCAACAGAGCAAATAAAAGTGCATGGGCGCAGATGGATACATAGTACTAGGACTGAAATGAATAGATGGAAGTCTAAAACCATAACTCTGCTTAGCCAGGAAAACCAGCTGAGCATTGGATTATTGATGAGGAGGGGGATGGGGAAGAAACAGAAATCAGATGCACTCGGTCTGGGTGGTGATGAATTTACACACTGAACTGGCCTTGGTCTTGTAGCATGGCAGCATGTTCTTTCAGTTTTTGTCGCTGAGTGCTATATGAGAGAGAGAGAGAGAGAGAGAGAGAGAGAGAGAGAGAGAGAGAGAGAGAGAGAGAGAGAGAGAGAGAGAGAGAGAGAGAGAGATCTTGCAGCATGGCAGCATGTTCTTTCAGTTTTTGTCGCTGTGTGCTATATGAGAGTGAGAGAGAGGTTTTACTGTATGAAGTCGTATTGCATATTTTTTCGACTGGTATTCTAGGGTCAATTGTTCACTATGTACAGTACATTATGAGATTAGCTGTAAACAGCAAACGGTACCCATACAAAATGTAATTAACAGGGGAGTCTAGCAAATGTGAAAAACAGTAGCATTGCACTTTCATGTAAACTACCATTTGAATGTACTGGTAATCTGGTTGCTATGTCTGATTTTCTTGTTACACTTGTACATACAGAGCATTCATTGGACATAAACATACATACAGTATCTTTGGATGTCTTGTGTTTAATGATACTGTGACAAAGTTCTTGAATGACACATTTTGCTTGAGCCATACTATCTGGTTGTTTTGTGTTTAATATACACTTATTATATATGAAATCATGAATAATCCTAACTTTTTTCACATGCTAGCAAGTGTAATGGTAGGATTTTGGGGTAGCCTGGAGGTAGCAAGGCATGGGCTAGCCCAGACACTTCCTACAACTGCACTCTGGAAACATTTGCAGCCCCTTGGATGTAACACACAAAGCTTTTGTGCAAATACCACATACTAAATATTATATAAAATCAGGCACCTACATGAAATGAGAAATGAATGCAACCTTTTGACCATGCAGTACTTGTATCCATCATAAACACTTTCTTTTACTCTTCTCTTACAAGGCGAGTGTATGCATACGAGGTGGTGAACATGAGCTCATGGAAGAACTTAAACCACTACCTGGTCATATATATTTAAAACATTATTGTTATTGTTGTCCTACCTGTCTGTATATTGCTCTATTTCTACTTGCTGAGATATTGCTCTAAAGAAAAAGTCTTTTTTATTGTATATATACTATTGTATAACTGTATTTTTATCTTGCTTACCTAATCTTCTCTCATTCTTCTGTTTTAGTTTTACTTTGTTTTCTTACAATATTCTGAATGATTCAAGTACTATTGTATATAATAATGCTATATAAATACTTTATATGAATATATACTGTAACGATAAATGACTCAAACAGAAATGTAAAACGAATTAAAATATATTAAAAACTTCAGTTCCCTAGAAAATTTTAGCTTAGGCAAATCAACTGTGAGGCAATTTTGTGATAAAAAGATGTTCATTTTAAGTCCCTGCCAACATTATCATCATTAGCAAATATACTCTATGCAATACCTGCACATTCCATTAATAAAACAATGTAATAAATAACAAAAGTTTAATAAAACTCTGAAAATTTTAGAATATCTTAAAACATTTACATTGTACTTTCAGAAATATAAGTCCATACATGTTCCCTCAGTCTGTGTTACTACTGCGATCACTTGCATGAATTTTTCCAAGGTGTTTGATCAAATCGCGTCTTTCTCTATATGATTTAGAGCAGAGGCGACATGCAAATCGCTTGACTTGAAGATGACGGATGGTGTGCTCCTTCAGCTTATCTGCCCTTGCAAATGACTTCAAACATAACTTGCACATATGTCGTTGCTCTTCCCCATTATGAATCTTAAAAAGAAAGAAAAATGGTGTTGCAGGGGATAGAAATACTTCATTCTAATAGCTTTTATAGCCATTTAATTCTACATAGCTTTTATTCTGATTTGGTACCCACCATAGCAACTTATTAAAAGTAAAGTTATTCTTTACCTAGAAACAAAATATTTTACAAAATAAATGTTTATTTCACAGATAGAAACCTATCGCTGTTACCAACACCCTCAAAGGTAAGCTCAACACTTACAAAGAGTAAATTCATAAGTACACTGTAAGTACTAGGACATTCTTAACATATGCTAGATTACATGAAAAGTGTTTTTCACGTCAGAATGCTACTTCCTAAAGTCCATACACATGAAAAAAATTCCTGAAAAAACTAAAAAGCTGATGAAAAAATATAAGTAACGCCTTGACTGTTTTTCGTATCTTGTGCAAACCTGGTCTGAAATTAACACTAAATCCTTTCTCTTTCTCTTCTAAAAAAATAAACGTTGATAGGACAGTAAACCTCTAGGGATAGAGGAACAAGTGATGCCTAATTATTCTTTATCTCTTGCAGCCATCAAGGATCCTCTCACACATCCTTGAAAGCATATACTGGGAAGTCACTCGGTTGTGCGGCGGCTGTTCAGATCCGAAATGTAGCTACGAGGACTGAATCTGAAACCTGCTGTTTCCTAGCCCCCAACCCTTGTTGATGAATGAGACCAGGAATCACATTCTTGGTAGAATAGGGGCTCTCAGTGTTACCTATCTGTACTCATTCAGGTCCAGATTGTACTTTGTACGAGAGATTAGGTTCGTTGAACCCAAGAAGGGCAAGGTGGCACCTAAGAGACTTCTAGAGTTGTTCCACACCAAAGTACTCGAATGAGTCATCGGAACTCTGGGTGTTCCCAGTAGTTACTCTAATGGTTGAGCCACCACCAAAGGATTCAGGGAAAGGGTATCCAAGGACTTGTGGGCGACACCCCTCAGTTAGAACCAAGTGAAAGTTACTGGTCTCTTTCAGACTACTGCTTTCATTACCTGAAGGAAAGAATGACTCTTCTGGAATGTGAGAGGTCCTAAACCCTTAATGTCATTAGCTTTAGGCCTGATAAGAGTTCCCTGGTCACAGTTACCAGCTCTGTTGACTTCAGAGATCCCCTCCAGAATCCAAAAAGGAGATGGCATTTTTATGGACCTCCTTTTTCTGCTGACCTGTACTCACGAACAGGCATCCCCACTTTGTTCTAAGGGTTTTCTTCCTTTTCAAGTACTGGCTGAGGGCACAAACCAGGCACATATCATCTGGCTCCTCACCAACAAAATCCCAAGGGGAAGTAATCGAGAAATTTTTAAATTTTAATTCCAGAACCAGGGGATTCTGAGTTTTTGCCACAAACTGCAGGAAAAAAGAGAACGAGAGGGATTTTCACCCCTCCGAGTGCCCGTTGAGATATGAGAGACCATGTAACTCCCGAACTCTTTTTGGCAGATGACAAAGCCAGGAGGAAGACTGTTTTGACAATGATATTTCTGTTTAATGAATGAGACAATGGTTCTAACAGAACTGAGGCTCTCCAACACTAGTTACTCCCCACTCATGTAGTCTAACCTCTTTAGGGGAACAGGGTTATTCAAAACTCTTAAATAACATTGAGATCCCTGCTGATGTTAAAAAGTCTATACCCCTCAGCTGGAAAGGCTGGGGGAGGGCTGCCCTGTAGCCTTTAACAGTAAAAACTGACAGGCCTTTGTCACAACGCTGATAGACCAGAAAGTCTGCTACACGCTGAAGAGTGGTACCAAGTGGAAACTGATCCCTTCTATGATGCCAATCGCAGAAGACAGCCCCCTTTCCTTAGTAAATTCCTGCTGAGGAGGGACAAAGGGTACCTGACATTTGTTTCACTGTTCTGCGAGAAAAGCCTACCCTTGTTTAGTCAGTACATGTCCAGTCCAGTGCATGAGCAGAAGGATACTCCATATATGAAAGGTGAAGTTTTTGTATCCACATAGGAACAAAAGCCCTTTTAAAAAGAACAAAAAGCAATGCAATGTCAACAATACAAGGGTTCTTACATAAGGCCCCTGTTAACACTGAACTAGCAATGACAAAACCCTACAGGTAGTACAAGCTCTTCACTATCAACTGAAAATCTAGAATAATGAAATGTACTTAATGATTCAGACATAAGACAACCTTTCTTCCTCAATGCTGGGGAGTAAATTCAAGCTGTTAATTAAAGTTGGCAGACACAATGAATGGATCTGAAGGAGCACCTGGCTTAAAGTCTTATTTTTTCCTCCATGATGGAAGCATCTGAGGTTTCATGCAAATATAAAATTCTTAACTAGAAGGGGGGGTGACTGACACCTGAGCAACTACATTCATTTGAGTGAAGCCCACTTTTAATGTAGTTTTTGATACCATTACCACAATTCAGATCTTTATCTACTTGTGTTATTTCTAGTATACCCACTGACAGTACTGGATGTGGATTTTTTGAGCTATGATATCCCACTGCTGACACTCACCTATGGACATACCAAATCCACTTGTCATTAGTCTGTGACGTCCGAGGTGATTTATGACTGGTTCACTGAAATCTAAGCAGTCATGACAAAGAGGTAAAAATGGGGGCCACTGGACCACTTGCCCAAATCCTACCACTGGGCCTACTATGAATGTATGAGCCACATCTCTACAGAAAATGCTAAAGGTATACTGGCATTTCCAGGAATGTGCTTTAACACTTGAGCAACAGACACTCTACTGCATTTAAAAATAATTAATACATTTGCGGAAATGCAATCCTGCTATCAGACTGAGTTGTATGTCATGGAGATTACTCAAATTATCCAAATCGGGGGAAATTTACTGATATACTCTAATGAGGGACTCTTACTAAGATAAAGAGCAAGATCATACTGTGGAGAGAGGTCCTTGACATCCTTAAACATAGGCATTCTGTCTTTGACAGGGAAAAAGGAATATCTATTTCATCCTCTCCAATCAAATTCTACAGAAAAAAAGAATTACAAGAGATATCACAAAATTGTCTGGGAAATAAACTTTTGGCAAAAAATTACGAGGCAAAGAGTAACTCCATATAAGTCATTACAGAAGACAGTCTGTAACTTGCTAAAATTCTTGGATACTTACCCTCCTAGTTACAGATTTAAATATTTTAAGAACAGTAATTTACTATTGGGTTATTTTTTTTAATAGTGTACATATTCTTACCCTCATGTGTGCATACAAGTTGCTGGATCTTGAGAATGTCTTTTCACATGTCTCACATTTGAAAGGTTTCTCTCCTGTATGAATTCGTATGTGATCACGATAATATTCGGTTCGGGAAAATGTCTGTCCACATACCTGGAAAAACCAGCAATGTTACAAGAGGATAATATCTAATATTGCATTATGAAACAAAGTATGCATCTTCACTTGAAAAAACGTGGATATTGTATACTGTAACATGAGCTGGAAGCTAAATAAGAGATTCTTAAGATACAAACCCACACCATTATACAATTACTCAAATTTTATTAAGCCAACATCATCATCATAAATGTTTCTAAGTTAACTTTTGCCTTTATGGAGTCCGACATGAAATGAGTTCTCTGTCATGTCATCTTTCTAGGTTTGTCTTTTATCCTCCACGGTTTTCTGGACCTTCCTACAGATCCTGGTCCTGCAACTTCCATGTCTACTGCATTTCTGACTAAATTTTTTCAACCTTTTCCATCACATGACCAAACCATCTAAATTTTTTAGATCTTCCCACCACACTCTGGCCATGAATCTCATCATTCTATGGTCACACTTTTTCAAACTATCATCCATTTTCCTTGTTAGTGCCTACATTTCTGCAGCACTGAGCAACAGAGGCTCACACACCCATAATAAGTCTTAGCTTTCTCTACTATTGTGACATTTTTAATTCCCCATGGTATATTTACTGTGTTTGATGGCATATAAGAACCCCATCCAACTTCAGAAGGGAATATTAAAAAAAAAGAAATTGTGTTTACATATAAGCAATCAATATTATCTAAATATGTAACTACAGTATATTAGAAAAAACTTGACAAAGCAGGAAAAAATCTTTTTAAATAATATTTATGAAATTTCCATGAGAAAACAAAAGCAGCTTAGGTACAGTAGAAAGCAATTTATAACGCTCCCCACCATCTCGGCCTCTGACAGATAACTCCGACAGTGACAATAAATTTATGAGCTCTTTAATTTGCAAACAAAATAAAAACAAAAAACAACATTGTAGGTTAAATATAAGAAATTATTTAAATGTTTGTGTAATACAATAAGATTTTTAATAACTTTAATTAAATAGCCCCATACACACCAGTATTTTTGTTATGTAATGCACTGATTTGAGTAAAGTGATGCACTTACTATGCCCTCCCCCCAATTTTCTCTGATACAGTATCTACATGACAGTTATTTGATAAGGTACTATACTACTGTGCTCAATGCAGTGGTTACATATATATATTTTTCAGTCTGTGTATGTGCATTCCTGCACATGCATCATGTTAAAGTAAATCACACACTTGCTGTGCATGCATCTGCTTGCCTTCCGCTCTCTCTTTTGCTTTTTGTCAAAAATCTTTTATTTTCTCATAAAAAATAGTAAGTGGAAATTATAAATATCTGTGGTGGCCTTTTTTAACATAGTCTGAACTGCTGACCACGTAACAGACAATTCTGCTGTAAAAACATACACTGCCTTTCTTTAATGGTCCTTGCTTTTCACCGTAATAAATCCAATCTATTTCAACTTTTCCACTCTTGCATGTCATCACTTTCTCTCTTGGCTTCTTAAAACATTATGTTCAGGACTTCAATCCTTTGCTTTGACAAAATTCCAAAACTGCTTCACCCATCCATTCCTATGTAACCATTTAGGTCTCTTTCTTTATTTGTTTATATCTGAAATTTGGATCTGCTGATTGACAATGAAATCAGTTGCTCACAGCTGGTATGTTAAAGTTTCACAACTGACATTCATCTTATAAGACGGACCATGAATTTCCTTACCATATTATATCAATAAAATCAGTATGCCTACTCCACTGTCCTGTCTCACCTCTGTTTTCCAAGAATTTATACTTCTCATCACTGCCAACAGATCTAGTCCCTTACCGGCTTTTTCCAATCTGTTCCCATGTTCATATCACTCATTACCAATAACCCTGCTTTTGTTTTCTCTTCCCAGGAGATTCTCCTCACCACCAAACTACTTAAAAGTCGATGGCTACTGGAAGCCATTTTGTTTTGAGAACTCATATTTGATTTTGGAGCTGTTGCCTTAATGCAAGTTCCATACGACTTTACTGATGAACTTAACCCACCCACTTTTCTCCTTCCTTGGAACTGGCTACTGACAAGTCCTTGACTCACTGTTTTACACAGGCTGGGAAACTGGATGAGGATGGAGGGTAATTATATAAAAAAAAATTAAAAAGTTTAGTGTTCAGTGCTGTTCATGTGCATAGAAAGGGGAAGTATGTAGAGATTGAGCCACACTATTTTGTGTATGTATGGGCATAGGGAAAATGCTGTACCTTGAATAATGGGTCTTAGGTAAATCAAACTCTTATAAGTGCTATTTCCTCTAGTTGGGTGGTTAGTGCCTTGGTCAATCTACCACTGCACCTCCAATTTAAGAACAAAGTAAGTGATAAATCAAGCCGGTATATTTCAAAACAGGAAGTTTCTTGTGTCTGGTGGCTGCACTAACTATAGACCAAGAAGCATTGCTGAAAAGCTCTCTACAGCTGCTGAATAGTTGAGTTTTTCAGTTAAGTGTTTTCAATAACAAAAAGACTTACTAGGTGACATTGGGATACTAAACTAATTCTTCAGCAAAACTACAGTTTGCATTTTTGAAATCATATAACTCACAAAACAACTAAATCATATAACTCACTCACAAAACAACTAGGTAAATTACCTCGCATGCACTTCCTCGTAACCCCTTGTGAATATCCATGTGCCTCTGGAAAGCTCCACTTGTTCGTAAACTTTGACCACACACATTACATACGTAAGGGAGTTCACTGTGGTAGTCTTGCACATGACTGTTCATATCCGCTGAGGTTATAAACTGGAAAAAATTGGGAAACCTTCAGCCTTAGTCACATATCTTTTACATTTACTCATAATTAGTTGCTATTTACAAGGCACTTACAGATAATCTTTACTTGACGATAATAAAAAATGTTTTTTTTCTCACAATGAACGTGGTAACTGTTTTTTGTAGTTTCGGTTTAATGATTATGAATATCACTTTAGACTTAACTCTCTATTTCTAAATACCTGCACCAAAATTATTACCAGCAACTGAGTGAACAGTAGTTACCACAGTATTATAAAAAATAGTTTAATAGGACCAATGAGTAATTTCTTTGCTTTTGCAGATATGAATTAGCTGACTTTCAAGCCATACAACTAGGTCACCTATATAACTAGAACAAATTAATTAATATACCTGAAACAGACAACCATTTTAACTCAGAATATGATTCAATCTTTGGGAAATTTCCAAAGAATAGGAGAATATAAATTCAAGGAATGTATGAAAATATTATTTGATGCAGATGGATGCTGTTACCTAATGAAAGCAATCTTTGTTATCAAAATAATTACATGATATATATAAATATATAAATGAGAGAAAGCTTGGTGAAGAATAATTAATGTTGTAATGATTAAAACACCATATAGCAAGACGATAACATCTGACATTGATGACCTTCGAAGTAAATAAAGATATAAAAAA
>NC_089752.1:5615500-5658000 GCF_040412425.1 Macrobrachium rosenbergii
ACATATTACTTAATTTGACTGTTACTAGGCAAATTAAGTAAGAACAAAGCATGTTAAAACAATTTTGAAGTTTAATATGTAAACCACTAATTTAAAATTATTTAGCAGACAAAGGTGTTTGACAAGCACCTGTTTAACAAACCCATAAAAGTTAGGCTGAAGCTCAGCCAAAGTACCAGTTAGGTAATGAGCTAGGCCTCAGAAGGTATTCATTTTAATACAACTTAATTTCTTTATGTAATAAAAATTAAAGTTTTTAGCTCTTACATAACAGACAGCATATATGACCCAATGTTGTGGTTCTGAGGTTTATAAGGTGTGCTAGTGACATTTAACAGGTTCACAATCCCTTATCTGAAACCCTTGGGGCAAGCTGTGTTTTGCATTTTGCATTTCTTTGAATTTCGGAGCTCAAACTTGCTCTGTAAATACTGTACAAGCATATTTTATTTCCAACTAAAACATTTGTAAAACTGAAAAAAATACACAGAATAAAAAAGAATTGTAATTTGTGTATATACTCATGTATCATGCTATCCTTAAAATCTTGTCCCAAACTTGATTTCATCACACATATTGTGTATAGTGTGAATTTTTTTTTGGTAGATTCCATTGATAATGCCTATTATATCAAAGTTAGCTTTTAACTAATTAGTAAGCCTAGAAGCAAAAGTTCAGTGGGTTAAATGTGAATCCTCATACATTCAACCAGGCTTACCAAACTTGTGGACTGTCTAAGAATTCATTACTATTTCTTATAATTAGCAACCACTTACTACTACATGCAAAACACTGGCATAAATAGTACCAAATATGGATAGTGTACTGTATAATCATCCAAATAAAGAAACAGCTGTTTGCCAATGTTAGTTATCATGACTAATATTGAAAAACAGCTGTTTGCTGATGTTAGTTACCATAACTAACACTAAGCAACAGTTGCTTGCCCAATGTTAGTGCCCATAACTAACACATGTTTATTAAGAGTTGTGTTACAGTACTTGACTTGTTAAAAACTTGATAATTTTCAATGGGGATTTCCATAGACAAATAAAAAATTTTATTCGTCATTCATACTATGGAGTAGAAAGTGTCAAGAAAGTATACCACTAAAATTAAGTTGCAGGTTGTAGCTTTGGCTGAAGAAACAAGTAATGTGCAGGCTCCAAAACTGGTAAATCACACTTTTACCTCATTTAATTTACTGTGTTTGTAAATAAAGTTAGTTGCATTTTTTAAACCCAGCTCTGATAATTTATGAAAAACAAGTATCTCCAAATTAAGTTTCATTTAGCAACTAATGGCATTAATAATGTTGGTAAAATTAAATAAACTGATGATTTGCAGAATGTAAATATTACCAGGAAGCAAATGACCCATGATCACTATGTTCATATTATATATAATACGATAATATGACAGTATAATATGTACAAAATAATTGCAGTAAATAAAACAGTATTCTTATCAAAATTATTATTATTCTCTCTCTCTCTCAAATCAGGCTAAAAATTAGGTTTCAGAAAGTCACGAGTTAAGAGTTGGTATGATAAACGTGAATTATCACACGAAGTGGGGGTTACTTTATATGATTAAATATCTAATGAGTCCTCTCTACTATCCTGAGCACTTTTGCCTGAATTCCCAACAGATCTTGGTCTTGATCTATACACTTTTCCATTTTCTGAACTTTCCTACAGGTCTTCATCTTGCTGCTTTTACATCTACTTTTCTAACTAACTGTCCTTCATCCCTTACCATTCCATGTCAAAACCATCTCAATCTTTGAGATCTCAGTCTTTTCTAGACACACTCATTTCTAATTGATCTTTTCCTTGTACCCTGGCCATGAATTCTGTCATTCCATGTCATCATGCAATGCAAGGGGCCTCAGTGAAATTCTGTCACTCAGGTCTCCCCTGTGCTATTACTTTCAATATATCCACTCTACTCCAGCTTCGCATCTCACAGTTATCATCCAAGGAGGTTTGGGTCTTCTAACTCTTCTGGTGCCCAGAGGAGCCCAGCTGACTCAATCTTGTACTAATCTTAATCTCCCCATGTTGCCTCAAAAGACAAGGTCCAAACATCTCTATCTCTCTGTCATCATTTATCTCACCTACATATCAATCTTTCATAATTTCTCTTATGTTACCATTCCTAATTCTACCCAGCCACTTAACTCCTAATATTCTTCTTGAAACTTTATTTTTGATTTGACTAAGTCTTTCAGATATATTTTCATTGTCATACATGATTCTTGCCCATATGGCAATACATACCACACTAGACTAATAAATAGTCTTTCAGTATTTTTATGGGCAATTTTAGTTTATCTAATTTCCAAATCTCATTCAGTCAGTCTGATTTTTATTTTTTAGTCTTTCAATATATTCCTACTCAAGAAAACCTGTATAAGATATCACTGTTTCTGAATACAGTATCTGAAAGACCTGACCTC
Organism: Macrobrachium rosenbergii; assembly: GCF_040412425.1. Taxonomy (NCBI): domain Eukaryota; kingdom Metazoa; phylum Arthropoda; class Malacostraca; order Decapoda; family Palaemonidae; genus Macrobrachium; species Macrobrachium rosenbergii. Next base: position 5,617,962 of record NC_089752.1, read on the forward strand.
ATTAACCCCTTCTCCATCCCTCATCATTATTTCTGTTTTTCTTCGATTTTTCATAGGTCTGATACATGTATTGAGCAAGATTTGTACAGTGTGATATATTTCTCATTAGTATAGCAACATACGCATAAAATAAGTTTATCAACTTTCTATCATCACTCAAATCTAAATCTCAAGGCTGGGTATATTAGACGGTAGAATTAAGTACCCTGGAAGTTTAAGGATGCCAAGAAGTCTCCTTACTGATAGATTGCCTCACGGACTCCGTAATTTTAATTCTGAAGGGGATCAGCCTAAGCACCTCATTCGGTCGGCTGAGGTCAATGACTGGATACCAACTTTCTGTTGATTTTTAGACTTTAACCAGAAGAAGAGTGATCCATCCAGCAATTCCTTAATCACCCATTCCCTGATCACTGACTCCACCTTGTTGACCAAGTCCTGGAACCTCTCAGGATTACCATCATATATCTCATTCATTGGATGCATTATGATAGGGGGAAGAAAACACATGGTTTCCTTGTTTGCGGGGTTCAAATAACCTATCCTCCAGGAGAGAATACTGTTCAATGGCCTATTGAAAATTCAGAGTAAGGACATTTCTTAAATGCATTATGTGAGATCAATAATGAGACATTATAGGAAAGACAACACTGCAGCAAGGATATGCATGAAAGAAATGTGAAGTATTCATATTAACAACATGAATCAGAATCCAACAGTACCAATCACCACTAGAAGGCATTAGAGTACCATAACACATTAATATCAACATGTTTTGTTAAAAAATATTTAAGAATTCATACTGTATAAATCTGTAACTCTTCCACACGAGAAGCAGACTGATGGAGTGACAACAATTTTTTTTTAATTTTGCACAAAAATTTACAAGGCACTGCTGGAGTAGTGGATTGAACATTTCACAAAAATGAGGTACACACCAGAAATCTATGAGTATGTCAACAAAAATAAATGATAAATTAAGACAAAGGTAAAAAGAAATACTGCAACATTTTACCTGGATTTCCAAGACTGCTGTCTGTTATGGCTAAGCCTTCTTCAGTAATAGATGATCCCTGGTCTTGATTATTATTTTCCTGTATAGCCAATGCTGCAAGATTATTTGGAGAATAAAGCTCTTCTTTCAAGTTGTTTATTTCAATCATAGCTTTCTCCACAGGTTCACTTAATCCATCTTTTGAGGAATTATTTTTGTTCAGGACCCTGCTCACTAGCTGCAGGGCTCCACAGGAATTCATTGTATATATAGAATACATCAATCCTTCTGAATGGGTAGAATCAGATCCATCCTGCAAAGATATGAGTAAGAAGTTCTGCTTAATTTTCATTAAAATTTTCAACCCATTCCTGAATGCAATTGAGTGATGAAGGTATTTAACTGAATGCAGTACACCGTCAGTAAAAACAAGCTTCACATGACTACATGAAATACAAGTAAACAGAAATATCTAATACATGTAGAACAGAATACAGTAGTATAGAATTTTGGCCAAAGGCCAAGTGCTGGGATCTGAGAGGTAACTCAGCGCCAAAAGAGAAACTTGAAGTAGGAAGGTTAGAAAGGCGTAACATGAGGAAAATCTCGCAGTTGCACTCTGAAACAATTGTTAGGAGAGGGTGGAAAGTAAGAGGGAAGAAACAGAATGTGAACGGAGGTAAAGTAAAAGGAATGAAAGGGGTTGCAGCTAGGGGCCAAGGGGACGCTGCAAAGAACCTTAAGTAATGCCTACAGTGCACCGCATGGGGTACACTGACAGTGCTACCCCCCTACGGGGCTAATACATATATACACTGATGATCTATTGCTAAAACTTGTGATATTTTATGTCGCACAGCTAGGGGAAGGAATGACAAGAAGCTGACCAAGTGCTTTCATGTGTTAGTGAAACTGCCAAAAGTAATTAACTGACCATTTGACTGTGAAATTCTGTGGTTTGCCTTAATGCGAAAATAAGAGGTTGATCTACATACAAACAACAATGCAATACAGTAAAATATTTACTCACCTGGTGGTCCAGCAGAATCTCTCCTTGACCTTCTTCCATCTGTGGAGCAGTGGTATATCCAATGTTTAAATTATCATCTAAGGCTGTTAAAGATAACGCTACACTGCATTTTTCAGTTTTGATACCAGGGCTTTTGTCATGTTCCACCAACGCAAGAGGGTCCTTCACACCTGTGCTATCTATGTGTATAATGTTTGTAATGTTTTCTTTTCTACTGAACTGGACAGACCTGGATGTTGCTGCATTCAGACAAGGTATTTCTTGCTTCAGCTGAATCAGAGGATTTGAAGTTAGCAATGGATCTATTTCTGGATTCTCACATGTTCTTTCCACTTCTTCAAAAAATTTTTTTGAATCTTTTTCAGGAGATAAATAAATTGTACTATGACTGTTGCACAACGAACACAATGAAATGTCTTCAGTCTGAACTCCAGTGTTGCAATATGGGATGAAAGAGCTGTCTAGTTTCATCAACAAACCCTGAAATTTAAAAACAAAAAGATTAGAGTGATTTAAAGGATAAAGAACAAATAAAAGAAAAACAGTAAATAAATGCTCCTAATTACATTTATAAAAAAAAGACAAAAAAAAAAATTGGGGGGGGGGAAGCATTGATTGATCATTGAAAGCAGGTGGATTTAAATCACCGATTACTGTTTAATCGGTGAATCGACAGTTTTAAAAAGGTATTACTGTACTTTCCTCACAAAATGCTCACCAATGTAGCACAAAAAAAGGATTTTGACAAAGGAAAATCTGGGGAGGGGCCCGTGTCACCCGGTGAAATAATCCATTCAGCACTTATTTCTAGGTAATTCCGTTGCTAGATACCAGAGAAATGCTAAATGCTGGGTTACTACCACAGAGCGAGCTCAAGAAATGGAGTCGTATATGGTAAAGAGGTGAGACTGTCACAATCACGGGACCCTGCCTATAAAGATTCCCAATGTCAAAAGTCCCAACGAGAGTGCCCGATACAAGCCCATGCACTACTCGCGGACTGTACACAAAGCAACACTAGTTGCATTCCATGTTAGCACCCACCCCACTAGAATGATGTTTTACCATGGGAGGAGAGAATGAAAACAGGGTGGGTCACTGGGTGACACGGGCCCCTCCCAGAAATAGATTTTCCTTTGTCAAAATCTTTTTTCTGGATCGAGGACCCGTGTTGCCGGTGAAATAACAATGACAGAGAAATAAATATCATTCTTATGCTATTAAGGACTTTAAATAGAACGTTGAAAACTAGGAGAATTCCACCTGAACATTAGTAAGGTCCCCGAAATTCATGTAATGAAAATAATGTAAGTGGCCACCGTCTAAGATCATGAGCTTTGGAAATGAACCTGAATAGGCTTGTATTAAGAAAATACTTGCTGCCTAATAGCAGACACAATGACAGTATACTTTTCACCAAATACACATTTTGTAAAGGAAAACAGTCAACTACAAATTATAGTTCTTCAATAATCCCCAGTGAAAAATCTATTACCCACCTTCATGTTGATCACCAAACATTTCAAATGATCTGCTAGAGATGCCTCCAAACGGACATTAAAACTTCGCAGCTCCAAGAACTGGACTGTATAACTTCCGACAACATTGCACTCTGACAGCTGCAACACAAAAATATGTATGAATTTTTCAACTAAAAATATCAATTTTAAAATAAATTTATATTTTTCCAAGTTATGTAAACCACAACCTTTTATGCAGGAGTATTTCCCTGCACAAGCTGGAATTGGTTGCTGAAACTTGGTAAAAAGTATATAGTTAAATGGGAGTCAGTGAAATAGAGGATAAACAGAGAGAGAGAGGAGAGAGAGAGAGAGAGAGAGAGAGAGAGAGCATTCTGATATTGTGCTAAGAAACTCCCAAAATACGAGCACGCACACATACACACACACAAATACTTTCCTTCTTTCCTCTACCGTTTCTCAATTTTTTACTTACTGGCATTTTATCATAATCTTAACTACATAAAGTAATGAAAAATGATAACACTACATGCATTGCTCCTAGTCCAGAATAATGTTCATTTACCAATGTGTACACAATACTTAAGTGTTCATTTACATTACTTTAAAATGTTTATCTTATTTACTATAAACAAAATATCCATAAATTTTTATTATTCGTTATCTTGAATGACCAATAATAATTACTATAAGAATACTGGGTTTATATGGGCACAAACAGGTTGTTTGTATGACTGGGATGTGTATAATTCAAACAAAAATACACCCCAAACCACCATCCCAAAACACCCTGTCATCTTAGATTAGTAGCACTGTACCCTTTTACAACTGTTACTCTTGTGTATATGCCTCCTAAAATGCTTATAATAATGATTTACTCATCTAAAATATTAATACAGTATTAGTGTAAACACAGCAAAATATCTATAATATGTTTAGTACAAATTAAACAAATCTTAATACAAATTAAATAAATCTACCTTACAGAACGTTTGACAACTAATCAAGTTACCTCTGTATACATAATCATAGCTGTTTTCTCTCATACTACTGAAGTCGTCCTGTTTTCTTCACATATTGGTAAAAGCAATTAAAATGATCACTAATTTGCTTTTTTTCCATAGAGCAACACTGTTTACTCACTAATTACTGTATTTTTTCACATTGTGTTCGAGACTAAATACAGATTTTTATGACAAAAATAATTTACATTGTACTTACACTGCAGTAACGTTATCTACAAAATCCGCGAATTAGTGAAAGTTCTCCAGCGGAAAAGTGAATAATGTATTCCACAAAAATCCATGACAAAATGAAGTGTGAAAAAGTGAAGCACAAAAAAGCGGAGTAGCACTGTAGGCCTTTTTCTTCTTCATCCCCACTGCTATTCCTAAGCTAAGGGGTCAGTTGCTTTCAAGTCTTCTCCAATTATTTCTGTTGAAAGTAACTTCCTCCAAATCTTCCCTCACCTTATCACGCCACCTTATCCTCTGTTTTACTCTCGACCTTCTACCCCAATAAGTTCCACCCAAGCCCTCCTTGCTCTTCTTTAGCATATGCCCAAGCCATCTCGATCTCGACTCTTATCATATCAGTAATCTTTACCACTCTAGCACTTCTAATCACTTCAATTTCTAGCCTCTCGTGCAGTAAAATCACTTCCTCAGCATCCTCATCCAGCTTCTTTTCATCTTTCCTTCTTAATGCCCCTGTTTCTGGACCACACATCACCACTGGTCTAATTATAGTGTCACAGGTCTTTATTTTTCAGTTTACTTGGCATTCTTTTGTCACACAATAACCCTGCTACTTTGTTCCATTTTCCCCAAGCTGCTTTCAACCCCTGCTCAACAACCTGCTACTCTCTTACTCTTCTTTGCAATTCTCCTTCAGCCTTTGTCATACTCACCAGATCTTCTGCATATAACAATTCCCACAGATTTTCATTTCTAAATCTTTCACTAAATACAGTATAGCCATACCCCTACAAACAGAAATAGGATAAGCCCTGATGCTTCATGCACACCAACTCTAAACTTCACACGTGTCACTTTTGCCCGCAGGCTGTTACTGCTTTCCCTGTTCTTTTATACTGTACATCATTTCAACCTCCCTAACAAACTATCTGGCACTTTCCTCTTTCTCAAAACACCAAAAAACTACCTCCCTTGGTATTTTATCAAATGCCTTCTCTAAGTAGAACCTCCAGTTACATTCCTTTTCCTATAACTATCCTATTACAAAGACAGCATCAACTGTATCTCTCCCTCTAATGAAACCAAACTGCAATTCACCAATATTCACATAATTTCTTGCGATCTCTCATCAAGCATTTTTTTCAAAACCTTCAACAAACTGGTAGTGTGATACCTCAAAAATTACCACACTTCATAATATCTCCCTTCTCTTTAAACAGGCTTACCATCAGATTTTCTTCCTGTTCCCAGATTGCCCTTAACGGTTCCAATATGCATTCTTGCCCTCCACACCAAGTGCCTACAACATTTCAATTTGCAACTCTGATATACCTGGTGCTTTGTTATTTTTCAGTTTTACTTGGAGCCTTCTTTACCTCTATGTACTGTGTCTCCATCACTGGCCCCTCCACCCTCTCCACTTCCCCAAGGTACCCTCTTTCATTTTGTGCTAAAAAGAGCCTTATAATAATCTGAACATCTTTGTTTTGTCTTCATCCTTACGCAAGATATTTCCTTCTCTATCTTTGATGACACCTGACTGACCCAAATCTTGCTTTTGCTTTTTCCCTATGTTTGATATTCTGTAAATATTCTTTTCACCTTGCTTTGTTCCTAACTTTCTATTCAAATTCTCTGTACTTTTTCGAATACCTAAGGTGTGAAACAATTTTATACTACTACCATAAAGTAACACTGTAACAGTTGCACACACAAGGCATTTTGCAATGCATGTCACACTTGGGGGTTCAAGTGGGCAAAACCTCCCACCAGGTAAGGGAACAGCATCATAAGGCTGGTATTAGGTTAAGAGGAAATTATGGAAGGATGCATCTCTGGTGAAATTTACATCTTTGATCTTACAAGCAGAGAGCGACCCAAGGAGATAGATCCAGAATAATGTAACGCTTCCTCACTTTTATCCAATTTACTATTTTAATTACTCAAATGCCTACAGGTATACTGTTAGGAGGGTTATTATTTTGGACTACTTTAACACAAGTTTTTGATACTTGAGTTTTTTTTCTTGAGTCTCCTTACAATGCTTTAAGTGAAAAACACTCTTAAAATAAGTTGCATGGCCTATTTACTGTCATTGAGATATTCATAGTCTTTGTTCTTTGGCAAATGACCAAACCAACCACACCTAACCTGACCTAGGGTACCAGGTCCTTACCTAGTGCATGATATTGCAGTAGTTTGAAAACATTCCAAGAACTTAAACTGAATGAGAAAACCCACTTTCCTACTGTGGTCCCCCAAGTTGTAGATATTAGGATGGGGTCCCCTATCCCTAAAAGTACTTATTTGCTAACGAAACAAATTTCAGAAATGTTCAAAGCACACTTTAGCCTAAAACATATGAAAATGACATTTACAATAATTGTTTAAAGTAATATAATACCCCACTGATAGTTCTAATCAGATTAAGGTAATCCTAGGCTAGGTTAGTTAAGTTACGTTAGATGTGGTTGGTTAGGTCACTTTGCTAATGAAACGAACATCACAGACGTTCAAAGCACAAGCAGAATCAGAGTGAGGGGCCACATATTACTTGGGGGGTTAAGGGGGGGTGAAGTCTCCCCAGCAAGGTTAGGGCATGGCATCCAAGATTAGATTGGGTTAAGGTAGCCTACATTCTAAAATCTGATTAGGGAGCAACTGCAGAGTGAGGGGTCAGGGCCACTGTAGGCCTGGTAGGCATATCAGAAGGAATATGACCTAACCAGACTGAGGCCCAGAAAAACCATACTATCAAGTCCAAAATGTAATAATGGTTTAAAGTAAAATTTTTTTACTTCAACATCATGTCTGGGCTAGTACCAGCCCGATGGGTATGAACGTTGAAACAAAGACAATAAATAGGCCTATCTCAATATAGGTAAATGGTAGAACTAAGCAATAGCTCTGCATGGGGTATTACTTTGGAAACTGATTTATCTATAGTATTTTGGTTGCTTATCAAGATTTTTTGTTGACTGTAATTAGCCACTACAACACCTTTTAAAAACATAACAAACATCTCACACGTAACTTAACCCGCTGACTCAAGAAAGTTATCGGTATGATACATGAAACATAATGCATCGGGGTCATCCTGGAGACCACAGGTCTACCCTAAAGCAAATCAAAGTCCTTCAAAAAGGCATGCATGCCTACAAAAATGGGAATAAAAGCACAAAAAAGAAGAAGACTGTAATTAACCTCAGAAGTTGTACGGTGGCCATCCTGGAATGCTATTGGTGCCTGCACAGTGTTATAGGGGAGCTCTTGGTAAAAAGTGGCGTTTCCTTCACCGGGGGGCTCCGGCCCCCAACTAAGTAACATGGCTTGCTTGGTTAGGTTAGGTAAGGGTACATTAGGTTAGTATAGTTCCTTTTATAATACGTTACCTTAGCCAATCCCTTCTTAGACATATGGCTCCCTAATGTCTTGTGCATGCACAGAACCATTCCATAATAACAATATGGCAGCCCAGTCTTTCTCCCATTTACAAAACCCCACGTTCCCAAAGGGCCCCAAACCCTGTTGGGTAGATATGAGGTTAATAATAATTTACCGACAATAGACAACACCACCTAATTCACAAGCAACACTAAAAGCATAGGAAAAATAAATTTCCAAGGTAACAGTCCATGCAGAGCTCTTACTCAGAAATACCTCGTAAATCTGCAATTAATTTTAGCGTGCATCTCAGCACAGGCTATCCTAAGGATTCCAAGAACTGGTATACAAGTAGCCTTAAATAACAGCAGTCTAACTATTGGCCCAGTGGTTATGGTTTATCTGTACAAACAAAAAAATTATCGGTTCACGTAGATACAAACTAGACAATACAAACTACAATAAATTCGTGTATTTTCCTCACCCCCTTCAAGAAGTACTCCAAGTACAACGCTGCTTCGCGAACCATTTCAGCGGATGACGACATTTTTCCGTTTGTTTGATAACTAAGTTTTTTTTATATAAACGTAATAGCACTCGAGCGACCTTCCAATTATTAAGGCCTGGGGTTGGGGTCAAATGTCAGATTAGACGTCAAAAATTTTCCGACGTCCAAGTTTTCTCCTTCATACGTTTTCCATCGGAGCTTCGTCTCGTCTACGTTGATTTGGGGCTGGCATATCTTGACGGGATTTCCATTTAACTGTTAAAAACCGCTTTGGCAATTTGTCACCACTTTAAAACTACGCAATTACATTAAAACCTTATCGACAATCTTCTCGTAATCACAGATCAGCCATTAATGTTTACAGTCACTTGGCTGATCCTCACAGGAATGACATTCGCGACCTAAATTTGGATAATGTTTCTTACTCTTACGCCTTTGTATGTTAGGTGATGTTTCTTACTCTGAGACATAAAAGCAACACAGCGTAAACACTGATTACCTCATTTTTAGAATAGTAATCATTTTTAAACAGATTTAGTTTATTATATTCTATTACCAAATTCATCAATTATAGAATGGGTTCAAAAGTTATGTGGTGATGACCTGATGAGCAGTTTTTTGGTGGGCAGAGATGAAATTTATACTGTACAGTACATCTTCATTATCTATATTCACTTTCTTCAAAGGCTGAGGCATATTTTATGAGCAAAAGGTAAAATGTCTAAATTTTTCTTTAGTGAAAAACCCACATCTTAGTTCATTGCATTTTATTAACTCTCGTCTGAATTAGAACTTCATAAAGATTGTCATAACAGAAACATATGCACGTTTAGTTCCAATTTAAAATTTGAAGATATAATAACTTCAAGTTATTTTCTGTTTTCTCACATTTATTTTTAGTGTGCATGCAATGTCTGATTTTACATTTTCATTACATGATGTCACTGTCTTTTAAAATAGACAACCAAGTCACACTTTTAGATCTCTCATTGATTGCCGAAATGACTTGTCCTTAAATGAGAGTTGAAGACTGGAATGAGATCAAACTATAGAAGACAGCTAGCTAGCTAGGTAAGGAAAGATTGAAGGGAATGGTCGACAAGTAAAAGGCAAAAACTAATATAACTGGGGTTGAAGTTGTGCTGCAAAGAACCTCCTCAGTCAATGACACATCCACAAATATATTTTGTGTTCTGAAGCAAGGTGTTTCATAATCATATATGACACACGACTGAATAGAGTGGTATCTTAACTTCTGCGCATTTACTACTCGTTAATACCTCTGAGAGGAGTTTTATTATTTTTTTTGTTTTTGTGTTTTGGCAATGAGAGGACTTTGTTAAAAAGTCTCAAGAGATTCCCAGATTTTTGAGACGGTCCAGAATTACTGTATCTTTTCCAGAATTTTTTTTTTCTGGTTCAGGTAATTTGCTTTGGCTTCACTCATCTCCTTGGATGATTTACTTCCCATACCAATTGAAATCTTGTGTTTTTTCAACTCTGGATCAGCATCTCAAGGACAGGACCACTGTGTTCCTCACAAAGCTTGGCCTAATAATTCAACAGAACTAGTTAATACTCAGGGATCTGTCTTCTTTTCTACCTACGCCATTATGAGGTTAATTTTTCAGCTGCTTGGGCTCTCATGCCATCCTCTCACTTCTCCAACCCTCAAACAAGCTCGCTTATCCCTTGAAGTCCTCAGCTTATAAGAATATAAGCGACTAAGCACACCTCCCACTCAAGCTGCTCATTACATCTATTTAATGTAATGGGTTATATATATTAATAAAACACAGTATTAAAACAAAATTAACCTTTTCAGTACAAGGACATTACTTGAACCTGATTGCCCTCCTCCTAACCACACAGTTCTGTTGCAGAGGGACAGACATACAGTAAATTATTCAGTTGGGCACAATAGCTCTACAGGATTTTGGTGCAGCTGCCAACCTACCAATCTCTAGATCAACATTTTCTTTAACACAGGGCTTAACATTTCAAGCAGTTATGCATTAATGGGGTATGTTAAAATAATAGGTAGGTACTAAAAAAAATTATTTCTTGAAAAACAGCATGCTTCTTGAACTGTTTAAAAAATTGTCTTCTTGCGGTTGCTCTCTAGAATTCTCTCATTAGTTTTGTATCTCCATTCATGACAGTCACATCCACATATGACCAAAGGTATTTCCACGATCTTTTTGTACTAAGAATATATTCCTACTTTTCAATATAATTTCCATATTGCAATGCACTTTAGCTACCAAAGTAGTGAAACTGATCCAATTATTGCATTCTTTTCCCAACTATACTTAACTTGCATTTCATTTGTTGTTGCAGTCTTTGCCACATTGACACCGAGACTTTTATCTTCACTGGCCCTAAACACCTGTAGTAATCTGTAGTTTTTACAATGTATTAAATGTTTCATCGGCATAATTATTGTTGGTGACAATTTGACCACCTGCATCATTTGCCTCTCTTATAAATTTCTCATATAATAAAAACAAATCAGGAGACATCATAGAGACCTTTTATGTTTCACCTTCACCAATGCACTCTGCTTTTTAATCTTTACAAGTACTGTCTTTAGATGCCAATATTAGTTTTCAATTATTCCACAATATTTGCCATCTGCTACAATTCATTCAATTTTATCAATACTATGATTCATTTTATCAAAACATTCTCTTAATCCATCAAATTCATAACAGTTATCCTCTGGCATTTCTGCTGCAACAGACACGCTCATAATCACCGTAAAACTACAGTACTTACAAGACATTGGTGAAGCAATTCTACGTATGTACAAAACTGAACATTTTAAATATCAAAACTGAATATTAAAGATACGGGACTGAAATGGGATAGGTAATTTCTAGAATGAAAAACTTCATCCTGAGGTAAGATGTGGTGACAAATTGGGAAAACAACCAAGGATATTACCAGCCACCAGATTAGAATACTTGAACTTACTTGGCCAACATAAACAGAAAATTGCTTAACTGCCTAACGAAAAGTTAAGAGGGGTACAGTAACAGACTTACCATGGGAGAAGAGTCGACCAAAGGTATCCAAGAACAGGATCATCTTTCTGGCTCCCAAAAGGCAGAACCTGCTGATGACCTTTCCTGTCTCACTGTTTGGTCATAATCTCTGTGGGAACAGAGACTTGTCACTGTTGACATTTATGAGGCATTTGATAGTCTGGAACAAGGCTCCGTCATCATTTCAAATCAGTGTTCCTCATGGTTTTTCCTCTTTTCTAGTGACAATCATGAATCTGCTTGTTCTATGTATACTTTTCCAAAATTTCAACCTTCAGAATTCATTTTTTTATTCACAGTTTACTCCTCTCCCTTTCATTGTAATCTATCACAAATTACATTTCCTAATCTGTTAAACTCAGAACTTTTGAGCTATCTGAAAGGGGTCATAAAACTTGATTTAAATTCAGTTCCTTGAAGACACATCTTCAAATCTCTTCCCCTTTCACATTACCAGTATTTTGGTGACTCACCTTTTTTTTATAAGAACTATTTCTATAAATTTTGTTGAGTTTTCTTAAACTCCTGACAGCAATCACATTACACTTAACCACATTTGTTTTGTGGAAATCAGTAATTCTTGGGTTACCTTCTTCTCTGAAATGTGTAAATTTCTCAGATTCTATGTCTCAGGTATCACCAATGTCTTGGTTATTAATACTGTATCCTCTAAAACTCTTGTCTAGACCTTGCATAGGTTATGTCAGTCCTGTCAACGTCTCCAAACCTCTTCTTTCTGGGCATATTGGCCTTCTGCTGCTGTCAGTGTTAATTGCTAAGTAACTTCACTATCAGATGCATCATAACTTTCTTCATCTTGTAGCATCCCTGCTATGAAGAAATCCTGGCTGAAGGAACCAGACTGTTGTATAACCTGGTACCAGCCAGGTTGGTTTGTGAAAGATCACTACAGTACTCCGTTCTACCTTGAAAAGGGAACAGTGGCTTAGTGTCAGGTGAAGTGCTTAACCTATCCAACTTGGAGCTACCAAGACGGAATGATCCCCATACTTTATTCTCTCATGCTAGTAAGATGTTTTTGCTTAAATTTATTCTCTTACTCCTAGATTCTGGGCAGGCAACTACCATGGAACAGTCTCTTCCTCTAAAAAATAAAAGAAAAAATACATAAATACCTTGAGGCGAGCCATAAATTTACTGCATAGCAAGTATTTTTACAAGGGGGGTGTTTATCTCAGGGTTTATTTGCAATAACAAGTATGATACAGACTTACTGAGATTAAAACAGTAATTAGATAATAAGAGATAAACACAATTCCAACATACAGGTCTTAAGTGCAAAAAGTGGCAGGAATCATCACAGGAATCTGAAGTAAATGTTATTTTGATTTGATTTATGAAATTTTGGCTATCAAAACTAGAACACTTTTGGCCATTCAACACTTAAGACAGTGAGACAAGGGAGTTGGAGTGGTTGACCAGCAAGATAAAGAGATTCATAAACTAAAACATAGGATGTACAAAGATCTTAGGTGGAAATGGGAGAAAAACCTCACAAATGCACTAAGATGTAACACTTAGAAGTGGTGGACAGCAAAATTGAAGAAAGAAAGTGATAACAGAGGTAAAATAAAACACTAAGAAGAGTATATACAGTATACTGTACAGCTAAGGCCAAAGGGGTGCTGTAAACACTCTTCAGTGACACCTACAGTACACCACAAGAGGTCATAATTGTTGGTGTCCATTGAGGATCACTAGTTCTTTATTGCTTACCATGGTCCATGGTGTGAAACAAAGTAAACAGGTGTGCAGAAATGGAGTCCCCAGTGTCTTATGCAGATAATCCAGTGTTCACAACCAAAATTAGAACAGAAAGTTTTTGACATGTATAGACAGAAGTGTAAATTGGGGAAAACAGGGTAGAGATTAAAAGTAAGAAAAACCAAACCAAGTGACTTGAAACCAAAAAGTCGAGTTAAGAAGTGGCTGTATGGATGTTGCAGGAGAGGTGTAAGGGTGAATGCAATGTTATTTATCAAATGCAACAAATGGTGTTACATATGCTCAGCAATGCAAAATGTGAATGAGTAACGGATTTTTGATGCCTGAAATGCATAAGAGCAAATAGTACACCGAGCAGACATTGGAGGAGGCAGAACATTTCCATTACCTGGACAAATTACTGAATGGTGAAGTTGATTCTAAGAAGGTTGTAAGAACAAAAGCAGTAACACAATGCAGGAAGTGGAAAGGGATGGCTTGATTACAGGTAAATAAGTCTCCCACTAGTAAACTGGGCAGGATGAAACAGCCCTAGAGATAACTAAGCAATGAGAGTAAAATTTTGGACATTCTTTAATTTAAAATCAAATAACAAAAACATAAACAGATAAACCTTCCAACATGCAAGACAGGATCATAGAAATACACTACTAGTAAGAGTAAAACCAAACTTGAAGAATACTAATTGTAGGCATCACTTGACTGAAACAAAATTGTTTTTTTAGTTAAATTAACAACCGTAACCAGTATCCATAACAAAAGGTCACTTTTTCTCATAATACAGTATAAGTTTCCTCTCCAACTAATTTTTGGGAGTGCAAATTAAAATCTCCATTCCTTCCATCATGTATTATCATAAACATAAAAATATGACAATGATCCCTGTTCAAATGATTGTAACTATAAACAGTATGTTCAATTTTCTTACAAATGAATACTATATTAACAAAATTTCTTACTATACAAATAACCATGTACAAGACTAACAATGCTATTGGAATATTTCTTCTCAACTAATTGCTTCCGGTTTAGCTGGTGGTGCTGATGCTGCTTCTTCTACTGCTGAAACCAAGGCTGCACTAAAAATGGTTTTCTTGACTTCGTGAGCACTTCGCCATGAGACCTAAAGGTATAAATAAAATAAGAATAGAAACCAAGAGCCAAAGACTATAATTTGCTCCTGTCATAACTAAGAAAAACAATAATTCAAAAGTAATATAATGAACTGGTAGCCCAGGATTGCAATCTTTCAAAATAATTAAAATAACTCTCTATGGGGAAACAGGTCCGGCAAAAGACCAGGCTTTCATAAACTAACCTTACACCTGAATGAGGCCTAATGACTAATGTTTGCCAAAACTAAAAATACTGAAAAAATTAAGAACTCCAAATACGGTATGAAACTACTGTAGATCCGAACCTTGTGTTTTCTATGTTCCACCGCTGCCTCTGCTCTCTTTATCATGATAGCTTCAGTGAATATGCCTTCTCGAGAGGCATAGGTGGTCATCTGCCAGTCTAATGCCAAATTCGTAATCTCACGACCCGACATACCTTCCGTCATTTCAGCAACTTTTGAGCATGCCTTACTGTAGTCAAATTCTGCAACTTTTAATCTCCTAAAAGCAAGAAAAATACAATGGGTTAAAATATTAACCTTACTGTAAGAAAACGAGATACAACACTTAAAATTATATGCAATAATAAGATGCGCAAAAGAAAAAGTATATATAAATAAAAAGTAGTGTTCTAAGGTTATCAAAAATAAATAAAAGCAAACAGAGGTGGCAAATACAATAAAGGTGTTCAGTACTCAGACAATTCCCATATAACATGATTTAAATACAGTAATGCTATCACCAATATTCAGGAAAATTTTTTAGAATATTTTTAATCTGCCTACACAAGGAATGTTTTGAAATACTGGAAATACAAAATGAAAATGCACGGCTTCTCAAAACTAACCAAACACTTATGAAAATCACATTAACCAGTTCACTGTTTATTAATACACCATGTAAACAGACTACCTTATATGCACAATTCTACTACTTGCAGATGTTCCATAAACCTGTGGTTCACTGTCAAGGTGAAAATTTGCTGATAATTCTCACAAACTGCAATATTATATATTCCAGAATATTCAGGAAAATTTTTGAACATTATAAACCACAAATCATTCCTGAACTTTTCTCTGTGCTGATAAACCTCCATCTACCAGCTTCACTCTCATAAGAGGCACTTTGCTGAACTGAAATTAGGCTTCTATGAGTAAATTCAGGTGCATATGTCAAGCATTGCCAGCAAAAATGGACTATGTAGTCAATGATACTCAGCATATAGCTTGGTCAGCAGCTGGCCCCCTCTGCGGCTCCAGAGCTACCCCCATTCCACTGTGCATTTCTGCAGCATCAGCATCTTAGCAGCACTACCAACCTCCTGTATGTGATTTGCATGTTACAACTTTGCCTCAAGCAAATTTTCCCTTTGGTCTTTCCTTTGCTCTTCTGGTGTATCACTGTTTAATGAGAACTGTTCAATCAATTAATTCTTTTGTCACACTTTATCATCATCATTCTCAGTAAGAGATCTCTTCTTGATAATTTTGCGTTATAGATTAGTTTATTTTTGAGTATACAGGAAACGGATTCCATAAATGCTTTCTCTTCAAGGAAAGGGATTCCCTAATTGTTTTTTATTATATTTGCAGATTTAAAGTGTGCTGAACTGGTTAAACAAAGTCAACCTGTGTTACGTTGTACTAAATCATGCTAACATTAATCTGCATAGTTTTGGTGTTAGAAAGGTACTTTTGACCATTTGTTAAGTGTTGCAGCCTTTATTCACTCCTGAGAACAGAGCCGGTTACATTATGTACTATGAAAGAGAGCCAAGTTGTTTGCATATTTCTGCTCTGAGGTTGTTTATGCGACAGTGATCCATCTTCATATCTCAGTAAATGTGTCAGGGGTTGATTGGTAAGACTTGCAACTCTTTTGTCTTCCCTTGATAAAGTTTCCTGTTTTTTGTAGCCATCTTGCCAGGAACAACAGTATTCATCACTGAAAATGTGTGGAGTATGTGAGAATTAAGCTGTGGAACAGTAGTTTAGGTACACCAGGAAGAGATCTTAAAGACAGCAAACTCCTAAAGCGCTGGTGGACATGTATACTGGACTCCTTGATTGGTGATATATCACTATGTTACGGGGTACATCCTCAGACAGTGCATCACTTCATGTAGCGTTCACTTCCAGAGATGGATGCACTTACAACATAAGCAAAGCAGTAGAAAGGCTGCAGCCATGGCCTTCATCAACCACGTCTTCACCAGAACTTAGACCAGCTTCCCAGGGAATTGCCCCTCACCCTGGGCTATGTGGCCCTGTCATCACAATGTCTGAGTGACAAAGTTTTGACAATAATCCTACTGCTCCCACAGAAAGCTTCTACACAAACTATGGTACAGTTAATGATGTCACTACTTCGATTCTTGCAATTCCAGCATTTCTGCTGTTCTTGGAGACTGATTGCCTCCCAAACCTTTTCCAAGCTATGAGGCTTTTGTCATTGGAGGATGAGAAGGTCATGACTTTTCTCTTTCGGAATGTTCCTAAACACAAGGAACACTGTTTCCTTCTGGCCCAGACAGGCCATATGCAGGCCCTATGAAAAAGTTATCGTCGGATAACTGAGCACAACTCTGGATCAAGTTCCATGAAGCCTAAGAAATCTCAGCGTTGGTGTGCTCAAGTACGCCAGAAATAACAGCCATCTAGGTTCTAGAATGCGATGCCACTCGACTTTCTTGCAGTTTTACCTTAAAAGGCATAACACTATATAAATGTCTAAGTATTTCTCAGTAGGCCCTATAGTTGCAGAACACCTCTCTCTCATTCTCCCTCCTAAGTAGTGATAAGATATTGTATGATAAGTTTTAATGAACAAGCAAAGTCTTTAAAATAAAATGTTTTCATATAAATCCATTGACCATACAGATCTTTGTCTTTCTCCAGTCCCTTCATGCATCTGATTCCTATTTTGGGAACACTGGAATGAGCATAGGTGTGATGCAGAGCTCTGTCCGCAAGAAGTCGTTATGTTTTTTCTGAATTTAAATGGGTGCAATTAAGGCATCTTAGTATTACTGGGTTTGTATGGATACAAAAAAATTTTTATAATAAAACATCCCTTCCTGTTAAACTTTGCAACAAACTTGGGCTTCCAAGATTGCAGATTGAGATCAATATTAAGTAGTTTCAATACCAGATCCATGTGAAACTGAGTTATCTGTTATTTCTCTCCCGTAATTAAAGCTCTAAAAAGTAACAAACATCTTAAAGTAAAACAATATTACCTTTTACTGCAAGAAGTCGTTATGTTTTTTCTGAATTTATATGGGTGCAATTAAGGTGTCTTAGTATTACTGGGTTTGTATGGATACAAAAAAATTTCATAATAAACATCCCTTCCTGTTAAACTTTGCAACAAACTTGGGCTTCCAAGATTGCAGATTGAGATCAATATTAAGTAGTTTCAATACCAGATCCATGTGAAATTGAGTTATCTGTTATCTCTCTCCCGTAATTAAAGCTCTAAAAAGTCACAAACATCTTAAAGTAAAACAATATTACCTTTTACCCTCTGCAGCAGGAAGCAAAATATATTTTTCGAAATATGGCGCGCTGTCGCTCCACGTTCGGTTGTGTTAGTAAGAAGCTCAACAATTTCGTGAACCTTTCGATCAACAGCTGGCAAAGTCGAGAACTTCCGGTGTGTTTGAAGCCAGCACCATCATAAACCTGTAAATAACATTGTGGAATTTATTTCTTCTTGTGTCCTTCAATCAGTCCTGGCTGTAAGACTGAAAGCTGAACATCATGAATAACAAATTATACAGACAAATAAATGATATGTTACAAAGTTGCGCTGGAAAAGTCAAAAGTGCAGTTATGACTAGTGAGATCTTGTAGCCTTTTGCTGCTAACTAAACTAAGCAGCTTGTATTTTTTTTCATTAATGATGTAAAGTTAAAATCATGCTGGTTCCTTAATTTTACACCAAATAATAACTAATAAAATATTGACCATTTTATAAAACCTCTGGTAGTGTGATGCTAACAGTAACGTAGTGCTCGCCTGCACAACACCCTCTAAATAAGAGATGGCCAATAACAGTTATCTAACAAAGGTTTGAGTACTGTACACTGAAATATAACATGAAGCTTATGAAGAAAAATTTACTATGAAGAAACATGAACAGCATAAAAGAACAGCGCACCTATTCAGAGTATATTGAATTTCCAAACTATAGATAAAATACAGAGTAACAAGGAATCTTACTTGTCAGTTTGAGTACCAGTTCGATATAAAAATGCAGATATTGCCATTCTCAGTTCTTCACTAATGTTCTCGTGACGTTTCCTTAAAAATCCTTCAGCCTCATCAATAAATAGCACAAGACCTTTGCGTGATGTTGATGCCCAGTCAAAAACCTACGAAGACAACACAAACACAAATGGACATTTAATATAAAAAAAAACTTTACACTAACATATTGATAACCATCCATTTGTTTTATAGTGATGAAATGCCTGGCAAACTTGCTAAAGCTCATGATGAATGACATGATTTTATATAATGAAAACATAAAAAAAAAAATTATACTTGCGCTTGGAGAAAATAAGCAGTATGGAAAAACTACAAAACGTAAGAAAACAGACTCATACATAATGTCCACATATTGAATGGGAGAATCTGTTATAACAAAACCCAGACTTGTGCGATTGACTTGACTTTTTTTACTAAAGTGAATATCAAAATAAGTTACATTATTTTACCCTTGAAATATTCATAATTGTATACCAGACAGACATGAATTTCCTGAACCAAGCACAATTAAAATCAATTGCAAGTGTGCTGGCAAAAGATATGAAAGCCATCTATTTAGTGGTTTTGGCTGGCCTGTAAAGTGTATTTATTTATTTTTCCTGCTGGAGCTGGTTGCTACAGTAAAAGAAGTGGCACAAATTTTTGATCCCCTACCATGTTCCTATCACAACCCAAAATTCTAAACTATATCTTTAAAGGTGCTAAGACTATCCAAAGTCAAATCCTGGAGAAGAATAGTACGAACAACTCTATATCAGGTACTGTCTTGACAGTGAAGAAAACAAGTCTGTCCGAAGCACAAAGTTCTTCTCTTCTGTAAATATCACATCCTATAAATATAAAATCACTGCATTCTAAGGGCCTCTGAAATAAAGTTTAAGATTACACCTATACTAATACAACTTGAAGAATGAAATAGTGCAAACATATTAAAAAATCTTTGGTAACTCTTACCTTATGAATAGCACCTACAGACTCCTTGCCGAGGAGAGCAATGTCACCACCTGTCATTATAGCATAGTCCATCCCAGAGTGCATTGCTAATTTCTGTGAACACAATACAACAATGGTAAAACAAAAATAAAGCAGCAAAACTGAATGCAAGACAAATCAGTCATCAAATAATTCATGATAAAAATTAACAATTTAACAAAGAATGTCACTCTCAATTCCCAAACCTGTGTTTTAAAAAATAACTTCCTAATTAATTAGCAAACATTACATCACCCAACAGAGAGGAGGTGGTCTCTTTACCATCAAGTACAGTGAAATTATAGGAGGATCAAGAAATTTTATCCATCATCCACCATTCTCTCTTTATTCCTTACAGTTAAATATTTCGTTATCAGGAAACACATCAGAACACAAACGAAAGACTTACTTTTGCAAAAAGTGTCTTGCCGGTTCCTGGAGGCCCATGAAGGAGAATATTCCTGTACATGCCTTTATTATATTTTGTATTCTTTGTAGCAATGGCTATATCCCTGAAATATAACAAAACATTAAGAATTCTGACATGGAAGAAAGCTTCAAGATTTTACACATTCAAAGACTGTAATGACTTTTTTTGGGAGTGGATTGTTCCATCTTGGTCAAGTTTTGTATTCTAAAATTTGTCACTAGTCTAAAATAAGGTAACATTTGCTCACTTGCTTGGTTAAGCATAATTTTGACATTAGATATGTCAAAGAAAAAGGCTGCTTATCAGCATTATATAATACAATTTAATATCAGTTTTCAAAGACAAGACTATACTTTAAAAAGTCTTTCAAACTGCGTTATGACCTATGAAGGCTGCAACTATCTTGAATGAACGTAATTTTAAGAAACTGAAGCAGCAAGGACAACAGTAACTTTTATTCATTATTCATGCTTATGTATATTTCTAAACTCAAATGATAAAGAAAAAAAACTTGAGTCAATCAGAGCTTGAAAAGCTCAGAACACTGAAAATACTGAGACCTTTTGACAATCTTTTTGTAAATGAATTAATTTACAATTCATTTCATTCAGTACTAAAAATAACCCTAAAATTTCTTGGTAGCTGGGCATTGCTCAACATAGATTCCTTCAAATTATGAGTGTATGGTTAAAAGGCAGTACTGATGTTGCCATTTTAAGGCCGTTAGGTAACCTAAAGTGGTGACTATATACCAACATTCTCCAAACAAGGGCTGCATCATAGCCACAATGCCATAACCTTCCACAGGCTTGGATTTGAATTCCCTTGCTTGGGTTACATACTAAATTACTTTCCATGCATCTGATTATTTATTCCTTTAGCCATCATATTTCAAGTTACCGTACTCATTACTAACTTACTGATATCAAAATTCTTTAACAGTCTTCTTCAATTTTTTTTCCAAACTAACATTATGTTATCCAGCAGCTCTGTGGTCAAGGCAGCTATTATTTGGCTGTATAATCAAGTGAACCATCACTTGATTATAAAGCTGTATGTAATAACGACGATCATAAGTAATAATTTTATCACCATACATATTACCTCTAATATGCTATTCATCAAATTTTTTAAATCATTAAGTCAGGAACATAAAATACACTTTTTATAAGTAAGACAACCTTTCAAATTGGCTCCTCATTCATACTCTACCACCTGTTTCTCTACTGGACCTTAAAAATGTATAAAAACCAAACAACAAAGAAGGGCATACAAATAAGCAATGCAAATCTTTGTTACAACAAAGATACTTC
This sequence comes from Macrobrachium rosenbergii, assembly GCF_040412425.1. Classification (NCBI taxonomy): domain Eukaryota; kingdom Metazoa; phylum Arthropoda; class Malacostraca; order Decapoda; family Palaemonidae; genus Macrobrachium; species Macrobrachium rosenbergii. The sequence goes on from NC_089752.1 coordinate 5,639,452, forward strand.
CAGTAATCTCTTTTTCACTTTTAATTACATTTTACAGCTTAGCAGGTTTATATACTTCTTGTAAAGAAAAAATGTTAAAACTTGACAACTGAGACAGGATTTCTAGACTCAAAAGCTGACACAAATAAATTCCTGAGGCAAAAATTGGAGTAATAAAAATTGAAATTGGACAGCCTGAGTATGAGAGTGAAGCAAAAGTGTGAAAAGTAAATGCCAAAAGAGCTATGAAGTTAGTGGCCAAAGGAGGTATAGCAACTACCTGTTAGTATTGCTTACAGGAGACCCTTGAAAGAGGACATTCTGAATGTCTTAGCATTTCCTCACAGAATTAAGTATCTTCAAGTTCACACAATAAAACAATATTTAGCAAAGAAATTATGCAGTACTTCCCAATTAAATATTGAAATTTCCAAACTCAGTATTGACCTCACCTAACTCTTTCCTCTACACCTGGGTTAAGAACAACTCCTTCTAAAACATCTTCTGGCTTCTTCTTGATTTTCTTTACAGACTGAACTGGATGCCGCACAGCATCAAACAAACTTATTCTTGAAGTTTCTCGTACCAAAGATGGCTTAGCTAAAACAAGAAATATATAATGTTATATCATCAAACATAACACCCTGTTAATATCTTAATCTAGAATATTTCTAAAACAAATAAATAATAAACATGAATACTTTAAGGTTAGTTGGAAATAAGCATTTCATACGACTAACAGTATAATTATGTCACACAGTGTTGGGTGAAACAAGAGGTTTGGACCGAGGAGTTTGAAATGTTCATGCTTTTTGTAAGAAAACAATAAGTAAACACGCTCTTTAATTGATTTTAAAAGATAATCCACTGTCTTAGAAACATTAAAATAATAAAAGGTTACACAATACATATAAAAAAGATTAAAACCAGCAAACTTTTCTTACCTAGTCTTGCTTCTAAAAATCTAAACAGGATGCCTAAAGACCCCTTAGCAGTGTAGTATCCTGCAGTGAGAGCAACAAGACCAGCAACAGCTGCCTGAATTTTGGCAGGCTCACTTAGGAAAGTATCAATTCCAGTGCCAATTGCAGAACCTGCTGTTCTGTAAAGACCAAACAACTCTTTAAAGTTACCTCCACCATTTATTTTGAAACTCTCACAGAATAAAAAAACATTCTGCCGGCATATCCGCAAACAAAGGACAATATAAAAAAAAGTTACAAGAAAATATAAAAAGAAAATATGCACCACAAAAGTAGAAAATAATGAACACTTCCCTGCATCTCATTTATGGGAGGAATATCTTTCAACGTGGATACTAAAGAAATGTTTGATATTAGTAATAATAATAAAATGAAGAAGGGAACTTACTTTATTGATGCTAATATAGTTTCTCGCTTTTCTATCATGCTCTTCAGAGTAGTTTCTCTGTCCTCGGCTGCTCTAACACGTATCTGCTCTAACGTCAAGTCCTGGTTTTCTCTCTCCATCTTGGCCTTTGCACACATCTCTGCATCAATTCTTTTCATGTCATATTTGTGCCGCTGCTCCAATTCATGTTCAATTGTTGCTTTTATGAGAAAAAAAAAAAAAAGATAATGAAGGAATAAAGACAACAAAATGCATTTCTGAGACCACCCAACTACCACTACACTCTCTATATCTTCTGAATTTTCAAAAAGATAAGTTTGGTAATATGAAAAACTGATAAACATCTATATACAAAAAACTAACCAACTTCTATAAGCAGCGTAAAAAGGATAAAAGCATACTGAATGTTTCATAACCTAACCTAACCTAACCTAATATGCCTCCATTTGTGGTCTCCAAATTTTCAAATGCTATACAGAGCTATCAACTGTAAGTAATATACCTTTATTTAAGTGAAATTATCATGATAAGGCTCTTTTTTTCACTCAATGATGCACTTTCTGGTGAGCTTCTATTAAAAGATTGACAGAATGATCAGAAGGATGGAAAAAATTGTCACTTGACCAAAAACATATCAAAGCATAGATATACAACAGTTCCATAAAACCCAAGTATTTGTTAACTCTTATTTCAACAACCATTGCCACAATTTACAAATATAAAATCAGGTAATACAGATATTAAACTTGGAAATGTATAACTTACATTTCCTAAGGGCTTCTTGCTTTGCTACTGATTCTTCTTGCCTTCTCAAGTTCTCTTCGTTCATTCTCTGTTGTTGTGCTAACTGATCTTCATATCTGTTCAGAAGAAGAATTTCATTACTATCAACTGTTCTATGTCCTGTAAGTACTCAATATACTTAGAAGTAGGGCATGGAAAGGAAGAAAGCATTAAATAATTAAAAACAATAAAAAAAGTCCAGGTAAACTAAGTGAAAATGAAAATAAAGTATTAAAATAACTAATTCAAGATCATGAAGTACCGTATCTGATGATGTATAAGACCCAACCTAATTTCAGGAGGGTATAAAAAAAGAGAATAAAGAAGAAACTTTTTTGTTTACACATAAGATCTGGACTTTATCAAAATACATAGCTGCAATATGGCAGAAAAAAAACTTGGGTGAAGCATGCACCTAGGACAATACGAAGTCTTTTTAATAATAATTCTCCAGTGATAAAGGAGAAAACAAAAGCAACTTAGGTATGGCAGAAACACTTAATACATACATCCATTTCAAATTCTCATGGATAACTCTCCCAGCGACAATGAATTTATGAGTGCTTTATTTGAAAATAACAAAAAAAAAAACAAACAAACAACCCTTTGGGATAATATACAAAATTTCAAAGTTTGTGTCATCTGAATAAGATTTTTACTAAGCTTAGTTCCATAAAGTCATGTACATGATTTTTTCTTATGTAAAGACAATGTGTAGATATAGCCTAGAGGCTACCCTGTATGTGTATACGTACAAGTATGCATCACATAAGTAAACTATGCACTTACTGTGGCCCCCAACCCTCTCTTTCTCTCCCTCTCTGGTACAGTATTTTTATTGATATTTATTTAATGCAGTAAAGTACTGTATTTAATATAGTAATAAAGTACCATATTTAATATAGTAATAAAGAGTTACAAATATTTTTCAGTTTGAGTATATGCATATGTACACATACGCCTCATGTTAAGTGAGCTATGTTCAGCTTCCCCCCAACCTCTCTCTGGGTTATTCTTTGTAAGAAAAAAGATTTAACAGAAATGACAAATTTTCTATAAAAAAATTTTTTTAGAGAGAGAGAGAGAGAGAGAGAGAGAGAGAGAGAGAGAGAGAGAGAGAGAGAGAGAGAGAGCATTGCTGTACAGTAAACCCCGTATTCACGGTCTCACTAATTGCGGACTCACCCATTCGCAGATTTCTCTGTGGAACGTATATACCCATTATTCGCAGAAAATTCGCACATTTGTGGTATTTTTCAATGAGAAATATTCACTAATTACTGATTTTCATATCATTTTCATGACTAAATGCACTTTTTGCACTAAAACTATTAAAATACTCAGGTATAAACATTTTTAGAGGGTTTTTTGTGTTTAAACTATCAAAATAGGCAGTTCTAAATGTTTTCAGAGGAGTTTTAAGTATTCCCGGGGTTTGACGTACAGTACAGTATATTGTTTCAGTGTGCTTGTGTCTGCTGCCTAATGCATCAATGAGTCTGTGTGTCTCTGTTGTTGGCTGTAGCAATTTATGGATTACGGATTTATCTGATTTCTCACAAGAATACACAGAGGACTCTCTGAGAGAGTAGACAGTCCTCTGTATATCTCCACAAGAAATAAATATCGAAAATGTAAGGTTTTTTCATACATTGATACAGCAGGTGACACACACACACACTGATATATCAGAGGGCAGACACAAACATACTGGAAAAATGCACACCAATGCAATTACTTTACATTTGCACACTCCAAAAAAAAATCTTTTTCTTTTATACAGAATTTGGGATTCTCTATTTTGCTACTTCAAGCACACTTCACACTACAGGTTATCAATGACTAGGTTTTTTTTTAACCGGTATAAAAAGAATACATAAACTCAATTTTACATGACAATGATACATTAGTTTCTTAAACATGACTGAAAATAAAATAGTAATACTGTAACCATCTCTTTATAAGATTATCAACAAAATTTAAGTGGCAATTCTTAAATGGTAGCAATTTAAGTAATACAATACTGTTCTAGATTTGCATGACATCATCAAATTCCATTGGCAATGGGTAACTCACAAAAACTAGGTAACAGCACCATTGAATTCCATTCTTGCCCAAGTTGGACTTTTCTTTGCTTTTCAGTTCATTAAAATTTCTTTTGTTTTCATAGTTAACCGACTCCCTCAATCATTCTTTTATAACACTTATTTTCTAATTTCTACTTTTTAGATTTTGTTTTATTCTTCATAACTCTGCCACTATCCTAATTATCACTATGAATGTTTTGTTTGAGAGTTTAGGATTTAATTAAAAAAAAACTGAAAATTAGGTACTGTTTATTGATAATGAATGATGAAATGACAGTTCACACTAATGCCATTTTAGAAGGATTAATTTAAGTAACTGGCAACCCTTTGAGTAAATACCAGTAATATTAGAGCATTATGGAGTTTGACTAGGTACGAACACTGGCATACACAACCCTGGTGTATGTTTTTTGGGGAAAAAAGGGAGCCTTATCTGCCCCCATTATATTAATTAATAAGACATAATGCAAAATAATTAATGAAATACCTCAAAAAGAAAACTATGGGAGAATAGAGAACACAAAGTTTATAGTTATTTAAAAAAAACACCACACTTAGAGACAGACATAGTGCATAAAAAAATGCAAAGTAAATGCACTATGAAAATATACCAACCAAGACATGCGACCTAATGGCGGCCTACGTCCTGGTCCTTATAGTGTATTTTCATAGCACTAGTGTGTCATCTTCACCCTTTCTTGTGCACCTTTAACCTTGATGTTTGTGAAAAAACTGATTACACTTCATGTTAATTTTTTCTTTTCTACACCTTTCATTAATTACCTTGTAATTTTATATCAATTACTTAACAATATATTTTGTTTTAATTTTAACTTACTGTCTTGTAAAAAGGTCTACTTTTCATACTGCAGTCAGCTGCATTCTCAAGAATGTAGTCTTTCCCTCCTGCTACTTCTACCACCTTAATTCATGTTTTTTCACTACACATGTATTCCCCAGATCCTTTCCAGATGTGATTTGTACTTTTTTTCTGGTTTGGATACTTCTGCATGCAACATTCATACAATACTGAAGAGGAAGGTCAAAGTTCAGATGGAAGGATCAAATAGCAAATGACATGCAGAAGAAAGGTCTTAAGGAGTCAGGATGGATTGGATAGAGGAACGTGGAGAAGGCTGATATGAAACAGCAACCCCATAGAGAATTTGGGTAAAGCTGAAGGCAAAGAAGAAGTAGTAGTAGTACAAGCATATTAATTGGTAGCAATGTGCAGTAACAGCTTTGTAGGACTCCCTCTGCAAAAACAGCAATTCAGTTCTAATCATCACTTGATTATGTTTTCACACATCTCTATATTGGCTATGTATTTTTAATGTTTATAATGTATATTCACAACCACAGCACTTGTTAGTGTCTACTTGTTCGTAATTTCCCAGATTATGTTTTCCTTGACTCATACAACTGTCCATCCTTATCTTTTAATAGGTGGACTTAGTCTTTTCTGAAAGATCAAGCCCCATTCTTTTATCATACTCTTTTCTGTTCTCATTTTCTTGCAAGTGCATCTATGTCACAAAGGTGAGCGGAATGGGATTAAATTAGTTTTCATTATTAGTTGTATCAATGTAGATTCAAGGATGTTTCTGAGCAATAAAATGAGTCAGTCTTTTTGGTCAGTTGTAACTGAGCATTTATGTTGATCTATTCTGGAACTTAATTCCTTTACTTGTTTTCTTTGTAATATTTTGTTCCCGTGTATGTAGTTAACTTGAAAAAGCCCTAAGACTTAAGTAAAAGGTGAAAGATCCTGCATGCACACACAAAATCACACTGCATACTGTACATTTGTCATTGATTCATTCCAAAACTCACGACAAAGTTGTATATATTATTTTAAAAACCCACCTACAGCAACCCAATAATGTCACTAATACAGTCAAGTTATTAAAAAATTCACCATTTTTACTGTCTTTTTAATAGATTTATACATTCTAATGTAAAGAACCCCAAAAATTTTTACAAATACTGTACGTCATGAAATGGCAGAAGCACTTGCACCATATAAATAAATTTTTAAGGAAATGACAAGACAAAAAAAAGTCAAACAGAAATTACAATGTATTTCCCAAAGGTCAAACCCCGAAATGTGGTTTCTCCTCCCACCCCCTCCAGCTCTTCCAGCCCTGCCATCACAGATGCTAAGAGACCACCCACTCCTCCTCCTCCTCCTCGTAAAAATGTACAAAAGTAAAGAGGGTGAAGATCCTTAACATGCACCTCTACTTATAGAATAAATTATAATAATGATGAACGTTTTTATACGTATGTCTGTTGCGGTGTGTAAGCCTTAAGTGCATGTTAATAACTGTGTGGCAAGAACTCCATCAACGTATTGTATCATCATCATGTGAAAGACCTAAGAGGAAATGGATATGAATTAGCATATCCTTACACATGTATATGGCGACTGGCATTTTCAAGATTACAGTAATGTTTCTCAATTAGCACTGTTTCATGTCCAGTATGAAACAGGCTACAATACTGCATGTATACATGACTGTAATATCACAGTGCAGGATAGGTATAGTATGCGTGTAAGGCAGACAATATTTAAAACATCTTTTAGCTTTTAAATGATTTTAAACTTTAAATTACATTATTTTTTATATCTTAACATACATTTTAATGTATTTAATACTTTTTTATTATTGTTAGATTTTAATTTTATAGTAGCCGGTTTTCAATATTTTTTACTGACAGACATTAAGTTGCAAAGATGTCTGTCAAATTCTGTTCTTCCATACATATATACAGCAGCACCTCAACTTAACAGAAAGTTAGGGGCTGCTTTTCCAGTAAGTAATGAAATCTGTTAAGTAATGAAGACTAGCATATTACCTACATATTAGGGTGCACAAGTACATAATAGCCTATCGTAAGTGGCATTTTGTAAATATCATTCAATTTAAAATCTTTACTCACTTATTAAAATTCAGATATATATCTGCAAAATGCATTGATTATTGTGCATGTACCTGTATCTACTTACACTTAATACATAAAATACTGTATAAAAATTCCTTAAATATATGTATATATATTCATATACATATATGTTTCTTTTTCAACATAGCCCACCCTCAATTCTTTATAAAAAAAAAAATTGAGGGGGAGAGAGAGAGAGAAGGGCAGGGGCAACAATCAGTGAGTACAGTACTGTTACCCAAGAGGAAAGCGCTGGTCATGTGTGTGTTTGTTCACTGTCAACCCTTACAAGCTCATCCAGGAAAGCGTTAGTCAAAACAAGTTTGTTTGTTCATTCACCATCTAGCACAAACAAGAAAGCCTCCGTTGTATGTGTAAGTTTGTTCATTCAGTCTAATACCTCTAGTGTACTTAGTGGGTTATCCACTACTAGCAGATTCCCCAAGTCAGTGCAAAATACTTGCATTACAGTATTTTTTTTGGACTCGAGCAAGTCCATTAGCAGAATCCTTAAAACTTGCATAAAATCTCTGTTATATCTCTAAGGCCTAAGAACTACGGTGAACAATGCCTTTATGCCTAACCTTTTACGGGACAACTGATCCTGATATTGTGCTTTCTGTTGATCAAGCTTTGATTGTTCTTGTAAAGTCTTGCGTCTTTCTTCTTGTTCTATCCGTTTCCCCTCTGCTTTAGCTGCTTCAATTTGTACCTATAAGAGACTAGACTGTAAGGTCTGAAACATGCATTTTGAGTACTGCAACAGGCATTTGAGCACCAAAACAAGCATTTTGATTAACCCTTAAACGCCGAGCCTCTATTTACAAAAACGTCTCCCGTATGCCGGCAGCGTTCGGGAGTTAGCGCCAAAGCGGAAAAAAAGTTTTTTTCAAAAAATCAGAGCACGCTTAGTTTTTAAGATTAAAGAGTTAATTTTTGGCTCCTTTTTTTGTCATTGCCTGAAGTTTAGTATGCAACCATCAGAAATGAAAAGAAATATCATTATCATATATAAATATTGAAATATAAAAAATTTTCATATATAATTTTATACAAATCGCGCTGTGAGCAAAACGGTTAAAGCTAACGGATTATTTTTTTCTTTGTATTGTACACTAAATTGCGATGATTTTGGTATATAACAAATTGTAAAACAATCAAAAGCAACACAGAGAAAATATTATCACAATATGATGCATGAATCCGTAATCGCGAAAAATTTTTTTCAAAATTCACCATAAATCGAAATATTGTGCTAGAGACTTCCTGTTTGTTGAAAAATGAAGCTAATTATTGAATATTACTAGACTGTAAGTGTTTTAGCTTACAATTGCAGTTTTTGACCATTTCGGTCGAGTTAAAGTTGACTGAAGGTCGAATTTTTTCTATTTATCGTAATTTATATGAAAATATTTCAAAACTGATAAAAGCTACAACCATGAGTTATTTTCTGTTGTATTCTACATGAAATTGCGCACATTTTCATATATAAAAGTTTATGTAACGACTAATATAAAACAGTGCAAACATTACGACAACGTGACGAAAGAATTTCTGAGATGTTCGGCCAAGTTACTGCGCGGACGTAAGGAAAATGTTTTTTTCAAAAATTCACCATAAATCGAAATATTGTGCTAGAGACTCCCAATTTATTGCAAAATAAAGGTAAATGATTGAATATTACTAGATTGTAAGTGTTTTAGCTTACAATTGCGTTTTTTTACCATTTCGGTCGAGTTAAAGTTGACCAAAGGTTGAAATTTTGGCAGTTATCGTGATTTATGTGAAAATATTTCAAAAGTGATAAAAGCTACAACCATGAATTATTTTCTGTTGTATTCTACATAAAATTGCACACATTTTCATATATAAAAGTTTATCTAACGACTAATGTAAAACGATACAAACATTATGACAATGTGACGAAAGAATTTCTGAGATGTTCGGCAGAGTTACCGCGCGCAGACATAAGGAAAAAGTTTTTTTTTTTCAGAAATTCACCATAAATCGAAATATTGTGCTAGAGACTTCCAGTTTGTTGCAAAATGAAGGTACATGATTGAATATTACTAGAATGTAAGAGTTTTAGCTTATAATTGCATTTTTTTACTATTTTGGTCGAGTTAAAGTTGACTGAAGGTTGAAATTTTGGCAGTTATCGTGATTTATATGAAAATATTTCAAAACTGATAAAAGATACAACTATGAATTATTTTCTGTTGTATTCTACATGAAATTGCGCACATTTCCATATATAAAACTTTATGTAAAGACTAATATAAAATGGTGCTAACATTACGACAACGTGATGAAAGAATTTCTTGCATGGACGTAAGGAAAAAGTTTTTTTCAAAAATTCATCATAAATCGAAATATTGTGCTAGAGACTTCCAATTTGTTGCAAAATGAAGGTAAATGATTGAATATTACTAGAATGTAAGAGTTTTAGCTTACAATTGCGTTTTTTTACCATTTCGGTCGAGTCAAAGTTGACCGAAGGTTGAAATTTTGGCAGTTATCGAGATTTATATGAAAATATTTCCAAACTGATAAAAGCTACAACCATGGGTTGTATTTTACATGAAATTGCGCACATTTTCATATATAAAACTTTACGTAACGGCTAATATAAAACAGTGCAAAAATTACGACAAAATGACGAAAGAATTTCTGAAATTTTCGGCCAAGTTACCGCGTGGACGTAAGGAAAAAGTTTTTTTCAAAAATTCACCATAAATCGAAATATTGTGCTAGAGACTTCAATTTGCTGCAAAATGAAGGTATATGATTGAATATTACTAGAATGTAAGAGTTTTAGCTTACAATTGCGTTTTTCAACCATTTCGGTAGAGTCAAAGTTGACCGAAGGTTGAAATTTTTTGTAGTCGACGTACGGTACGTCCACTTGGCACCCAACAGACAATTTTAGTCGACATATGATACGTCCAGTAGGCGTTTAAGGGTTAAGAACCCTCACATGATTCTGGTCTGGTTGTAAAAAAAACTTACAACACAGAAAGGCTTTGTAGTACCCTCCACAGAATGGAATAAGGACTTAAACGTAAGGAAAAAGTTGAGACCAATAATACAATGAAATATTTACCATGACAATGTTCAGATGAGCAAGTGTATGCCAGAAAACTAACAACTTTAAAATGCACATTGGTTTTGGAAAAATAAAAAAACTTGATCGAAAAATACTATGGTACTTTATAACAAGTGAAATGCGTCATCTTTAACAAAAGAATTATGTTATTTATTCATGGACAAACCCGTTACCTAACAAAAATTCAACGAAAAGAGGAGTTCTAGTAACTTCAGCTATGGCTAGAGGTGTTTGGACACCTGATTTCATTGGAGTAGCAATCATAAAGTACAGTATTGGGTTTATTCATGAAACAAATAACAGTTCTCAAATGTCATGAAACAAGTAACGGTTCTAAAATAAGTTTTGGATACTGCTACAATTGACCAAAGTAAGTTTTGTGTTATAATTTACACCGTATTTGTTTTAAAATTTTGTTGCAAGCATCCATTCTGGTAATTAATCACCCAAATTATAAGAAAATTTCTGTATATATATATCTCAAAATACATTCTTTATAAGATGTACCGTAGATCTAAAAACCAGCAGAGTGCCAGCTGAGAACGGAACCCACCCGCCCAACAAGGAACTATAATTAAAGAGAAACCTGGATGTTGACTAACATGGAGATGGTCATAGTTTCTGAGGCTCTTGTCACTGCTTTGATATTACAGCATTTGATGATGTTGATGAGGAAAAACAAGACATGCTGTAAAAGCAGTTGCTTGGAAGATTTCTTATAAATTTTAGATAGAAATGAGAAGAGCAAATTAGAATTTATTACAAAATAATGAAGGATATCTACAACCAACAAGTTTGATACAAACCTCCATTTCTTTTGCCTTAGAAATGATCTCCTTCTGCTTTGTTTCTTCCTGCATTTTTGAAAGTTCCAAAGCTTCCTTTGCAAATTCTGCAATTCAAAGAAGAAATATCAAACTGTGTTTTCTCTGTTATTTCAAACTAAAATATAGTACTGAACACAATAAAACACCATATATCAAGTTAACATTTCGAAATGAGAAGTTAACATGCAATTTCGAAAAGTAAATCACTAGTTCTATTCTAGCCTTATAATGTGCCTGTTTACTGAAAGAAAATCTACTCATACAAACTGCTGAATAAATACAGTACTCGTCTATTTTTACAAGCAATTAAAAAATCCTATAAAATCCTGCAATGATTGCTTATTACCAACATATAGTAGCTAAAGGAGCAAATATAAACATAATTTAATATCCTGTTTGCCAAGAGGAGCAATTCCTTATTACGGTATTCATTATTCATTCCCTTGTCTAGTTTTCTAAAAAAAGGTGCCACCTTACAATCAATGGTAAAAAATGAACTTTTAGTGCATACATGAAATAGTCCCTTTTCATGAAGGCCCATCAAAATAATACCATTGTTAAGCAAAATGTAACTTACATCAAAAGATTTTTGCAATATCAGTGAAATAATTTAGCTGATTTTAGCTGTTCTGTGATGTATGTATTTCACTAAGCAATGTTACATAGTGAGTACATGTACATAAAAGGAGTTCTGTGGGCTCGACATAATCTGCATTTTTTCAAAGAATTAGTCTAATAAAATAAGTTACAGTATAAGTTTATTAAATGTTCCATTTCATTAAGTAAATTAAACTGTTTCAAAACACTGCTATAAGAAACTATAATAAAGTGTCAATGAATTTACCGGTACCTAAGTTAAAACAACCCTCTTCATAGTACTGTATTGTGTTCCATAAGAAAAATACTGAACTTCCAATTCAATGCATTAGTTAACACAGTAAAACTAAATAAACAATGGTAAAAATTCTAATGCAGGCTCCATACATACGGGATTTCTCCAGTTCTTTGGCAGCACGAGCAGCCCTTTCCAAAGCTGCAGAATCAAATCTATATGCTTCCATTGCACTAGGGCCTTTGCCTGAACCACCGTCATCATCTGACCCTCCCCCACCACCAGCAGCAGCTGGCGGAGGAACAAACTGTGAAAAGTCTTGAGGCCGTTGATTCATCCCAAATAACCATGACATGTTTAATCTGAAAATTAAAAAAAAACACCATAAATAACACTATAAATCTGACAGCTGCTATCTAATTTTAATAAAGTATATGAGTTGAACCTACCAATACAAAGATTAGAACTAATACTGTACAACTTAATGATGACAAAAAGTTCACAGCCATGACCTACCAAAAATTTTACAATTGGAGTTTAAGGAATACTGTACAGTAGAGCACTCAGTAGACTTAAGTTATCTCTTATAAAACCTTTGGAAGGTAAATGACTTCCATTCAAAGTTTCAATACAGGTATTCTTCTGACCCTTGGCTTAATACAGTACTACTATTCTTTCAATGACAGGTGACTTTCTTTACATGTTAGGATGTGTATGGCATTACTATTATTTTAAGTACCATACTGAAGTCTAACAAAATCACTAATCATCTTTCTAAACTCTCATGCAACATGTCCTGATAGGGTCCAGAGCCAGAGTGAGATGTCAATACTCCCACTCCAAGAACACTTCAAGAAAGCCATGTGCTGCCCATAAGACATATCAGATGGCAGAAAATATCTGGGTCAATTATAAACTAATGGGTTCAGACAACAGCCTCACCGCTGGGTTCCTTTTGTTGAATGGAAGAAGAGGGCGACACCCCTTGTGAGCCAATGCTCAAAGACAGTATATATGCCAGACGGTCAAGCCTACCTACACTGAAGTCTGTTTCAGCACATAATCAGCCTGACTGCTGCCTCACACAAGAAGGAAAGAGGGAAGAAGGAACAGAAAAAAGCCAATCACTCGACACTTCAACCACCAGCTTTAAGCATTACTAGTGCCTTAGGTGTGTTGCTCTTTGTTTGAGAAGGGCTTGGATGAAGACCAACCTACTGAGCAACCACCACAGGTCCTAAGGAGAAAGTGCCCAAGGACTTGCAGGCAATGTCCCACGGGGTAAAATGAGGTAAAGGTAGTCGGGCACAGCCAGACACCCTCCCTCTTTACTTATTAACCTGAAGACTTCCTCCAAAAGGCCAGGGAATGAGCCAATGCTCCACCTGACAAGCTCTCATCTGGACTGGATGACTATCCTCATTTTAGGAGAAATTATACACCTGCTTGATAATTTCACAAAGCCAGAAAGAAAGTGTGTTCTTGGACACCTTCTTGTGCTATCTGGTCTTTATTGGGTTTGCACCAGGAACAAAAGCATCTCACAAAATGTCCCCCACCAACATAGTTCCAGAGGGAGGGAACTGAAAATCTCTTGAATCTCTAAATAGATATTATTAATAGGTTCTCGGATACATCTTAACCTAGCCTTCCCATGAACCAACCTTGGGGGCTTTACCTCCTGCACCATGGACAACCCCAACGAGATATTGTGCTTAGCAGAACAACATGTATGCAATGTGTTCATTTTATTGAGTCTTAAAATTCATGCATACAAGTTCTTTATAGGTTCCCATATTTATAATAATGACAAGAGGATGTATCCTTGCATGTACCACTACCATACATTTTAAAGTCCTCTTAGAAGGAGTTGTCCTAAGACAGATAAAGACCTGGCACCCTACCCATATCTGGTCACCAGGCCTACCAAAAACCCTGGTTTCCCACTGGGAGCCCCCAGTACCACTAACCTAACCACAGAGGAGGAGATGCGTTATGGTCTAATCAAGCATTTTCCCAAAAAATTCCAGTCAAATTCTTTCAGGTTAGAGTACATCACAAAATACTGGAAAAACTAAATCTCAATGCTGAACTTGGCTAGGATATGGGAAATTCAACTGAGAACGATAGACACATCTCTAATCTTTCTCAGAACGCCATGTCCTGATCTAACCAAACCTTACTTTCCTAACCTGACTTAGGGCACCATGCCTTGACCTGACCAGGGGGGCTTCGCCCTCACCTGGACCCCTCCAAGTGACACCAAATGTTGGAGACATAGACTAAGCTTCCGCTTGGAAGTAATGTTAGAACCTGCTCTTATCATTTTCAAAACTACCCAAGAAATCTGTAAAACATTAACATTAGGCTACCAAGTTCTTGATAATCTCCATGGACATTTGCCTTTCACTTCATTTCTGTCTTTCCCACAAATAGCTTATCCTGTGGTATATCATTTGGCAAAACTGACGACTTCTGCCACGGCCTGGTTCCCGCCAGTTGGGGACCATAATATTTACAGCCTTTTACTTACGTTTTTGTTAGTATTCAAGGCCTTTGCTTGTGTTTATGATATTTACAGTCTTTTTGTTTGTTTTTACGTTCATCTCAAGGGGCTGGTAGTATACCTAAACATGGTGCCCATTTTACACGTAAACTGATAGCTACCGAACCAAAGGGGCACGGTGGTAGTCTTCAGTTTTACCACTAACCAGACTTGCTTTTGGGGCGAGTGTTGAAAGACAAGGACAAGTTCTGCAAACACAAACCAACCTAACCTTTCCTAGAATGCCAAGTCCTGACCTAACCCGACTTCAACTTTCTAACCTCACTTAGGGCATCGTGCCCTGACCTGGCCGGCGAAAGGGCTGTCGTCACCCCTGGACACACCCCCCCGAGAAATACTAAACAACCCAAGGAGGCCTGATCCCATTGTTCTGTAAACTACCATTAACTTTACCCAACCTAAAGTCGGATGCTGTGCCCTAACCCGGCTACCTGGATTCCGGTCCCCCTGGCCCCCTAGTCAGTAGCCTAGTGGTCCCTCACTTAGCATTCTACCTCAGGAAACAATCAACTTTAACACTGGGGTACAATGCTGAGTAAGGGGTTACGAATTACTTGGGGGGGGGGGTTGGTCCGGGGAGGGTGAAGCACCCCCACACCAGCCAGGTTAGGAAGAGGCGTTCGAGGTTATGTTACGTAAAGTCTGATTAGGTCACATTCCCTGACTCCTTATTCTGCATTCCCTCCTACCGTCGAAAGGTCCTGGCCTACCCTAAGGTTGACTGCAGGTCGACAAGGTCATCGCGTAGGATCTTGTCATAGGGTATCCTACCCTACGATATAGGATAGGCTAGTCCTTAAAATGGCTAAAAACTAGTCTGCCTTAGTCTCGCAAGCAAAGTGCTTATAACTAGCACAAAATTGACAGTCAGTGACTGCTACACACAAACAATCTAATTCGAAATGTAATAAATATAATGAAAACCGGCTAAAATGTCCTGTCGAAACTTGGCCAGTTGTCCACGACTGACTTGGATGACCTGGCCAAGTTAGCGAGAGTAAAATGCTTAATTTGTCAAGTTGTCTAAATTACAGATCCATGTACATACTATTGGCCGGCTTCTCTCGAGCAGGGACGTCTCAAAAAATGTTTTCCTTGACTATTCGTAATAGGCGGCGGTAAGCCCAACCCTTGACTTTTCTTCTGCTTAACAATATTGGGTACTTATTACGTACTGTGGTCGTCCTTCTACCAAACATAGTAGAGTACGTATCACTGATCTCATAATATTATTAGATAGCGACATATTTTATTTATTTTAGATTTTCTTAGTGACTCGGCATCATTTTAAAGCTTATCACTAATAAGCCAAAATCCACAATCATATATATGAGCAAAGCTGTGTTTCCGGAATACAAAAATGGTTAAGAACGGGAACTTTCGACCGTTCCGTCGAGCAAACGGCCAAAGCTCCCATTTTTAATAATTTTTTGTAGTTTAAAATTAAAAATACAGCCTTGATCATATACAAAATTGTGGATTTTTACATGTTATCTCCAGTCACAGTATAGTAATACACCATGGATAATTAGAGGGTTGTTTAATAGCTCAATATACTAAACATCGGCTAAACATCTTCAGCAAATATGGAATTAAATTTTACTCATCGGTAATTAGACAAGTCTTGGAAAATAATGTTCAAAGAGGTAACCTGAATAATGTTTGCAATCACTTTAATAAAGAATATCTGAATGTGTAAAATAACTCGGAAGTAAGTTGTTAAGATAGGAAAGGGCGCAGATTATTATTATCATCAAAGCGCAGAAAAAAGCAAAATAGATGAAGATAACAAATAAATAAAGGCAAATTAACATAAACAAAAATACAAATGCATCAGTATCATCTGCGATACGAAATAAAAATTAAGACAATGGAACTTGACGCTGTAAAGTAACATATATCAGCAAACATTAAATTCACCATCGCAATCTACGTATTCACTCCGCAACTCCGTTGTATCACAAGTCTTGGTCTATCTAATCGTGCACCATGGCATTTTAGAGTGTACACATGCTAAAACACATGTGCAAAGTAAAGCATATACTCTTTCTGATGCAATAGCAGACGCTCTCTGGCGGCACGTGTAATATTTTCCCCTTTTTTTACGTTTGTATATTACCAGTGTATTGTGTGGCAAAATTAAACTATAATTTATGTAACCATGCCAGAATAATAGAGTATATTGGTTATTTAGTGTGTGTTTTAAAAATTGCAAGTTGTATAACTTTACTTCAGTCAGCTGTTTATCGATGCAGCATTATTACGTAATGCGATTCAGCATTGTCAGAAAAATTGCTTGATTATTATTACTATTTGCATGCAAAGAGACAGCTATTTTTTCTTTACCAACGAGGGGGCGTAGCCTGTTAAAGTGCTACGCCAATCGTGGTCTTATTAATTTGAGTATGATAATATGAAATAGTCAGAGTTACAGATTTCAGAGGACCGTCATGTTGAATATCATTTAGATTAAATGTTTTATTTTTAGGTGTTTTAATGGGGACGAGTATTGAAATATGTGGATATTTAGCGTGTATCAAAGGTGTTCCGTCTTGCTTAATCTACTGTAGGTTTCATCGTGTCGAAATCGATTTATTGGTCGCAAGTCATCTGGCGTTACTGTCATAATTGTAACCTTTACACAGACCCCGAATGAAAATCAATGACTGTGCAAGTTTACCAAGTAAATCATTGCGATCGTGGCTGGATTACAGTATCAGCCACATAGATGAGCCCTAGAGTTGTATTGTCCGAATAGTTACGAAAATGTCCGTAATATTATGCTTCCTGTATGTGTCAGACGATGCCTGTAAGTATTTCGCATTCGTTTATGTTGTCAAACCGAAGGATGCCATTTCCCAACTTTCTTACAGATGACATATCAGAAAAAACAGCTCACATGACTGTATTTTTTTTTACATAACTTAAAAGATTTAAGGCAACTGATTTTCACATATTTCGTTCACAGTGATGCTATCTCAAGAAACAAACGAGAATAAATTTTAATGAGCTTTGAGTTTTAATATTTGTTTTGAAAATGCTGTTATAAAGATTAAGTTTCGGATCCACTGAGTATTATTTTAATGCTGTGGTTATTGAGCATCCATGCAAAGCTCTTTATTTAGTGCGTTGATTGTAAGCGGCCACCGGTACCTAAGCAGCAAGATCCCAACTCAACTGGTAACGTTGTGGTATTCGGCCGGTTGTTGCTAGCTGTCACAGTCAGTAGCAGCTAGTGAGGGCCGAATTCTTGTGCGTTGTTTGATCCCGGCAGTGGGAGACAGAAGTTTGTGTTAATTTTGATCTGCTAGGTTGACAAGTGTAAGAAATGTCACTGCCGGTTGAGAAGAAACCATTGCATACTCCACCGCTCGAGGAAGTTGCCGCGGTTCTTCAAAATGCGCTAAAGAAGTGTTTTGCCGAAGCATCTGTATCAGTCGTCGACTGCCCTGATTTGACACAGCAACCGTTTGGGCTGGAATCCAAGGGGCTGTGCGGATCACCGAGACTTGCTGACGTAGGTGGCGTTCCCTACCTGATGCCTCTGGTCAAAAAGGAAAGGGTATATGACCTGAAAGAATTAGCAAAATTGGTCGATTTGCCGAATGCTTTTGTTCTCGGAGCTGGCGCAGGTCCTTTTCCATACGTCGGAGTGAACAGCGAGCTGATGGCAAACATTAAAGCTGGAGAAAATGCATCGAATGGTTCACATATCGCCAAGCTTGACCCTTCATCAGGCAACTACATACTCCAGAAGCTCCCAGCAACAGAGACCAGGTGTGCGTTGTTGCTGAACATGTATGCTTGTGAGGGCAAGAACGGCAAGGTTTTGCATGTCAAAGCAAAGAAACGCACTGCCGACACCAACCTTGTGTCATGCATGAGACAAGGCCTAGAAGAATTTTACGGCGACAAGAACATAGGTCTAGGAGGCACCTTCCGGCTGGTTGAGGGCAAGGTCAAGTGTCACGTTATGCCAGAGTTCTCGACGACGCCAATTACTTGCGATGCCGAAGTTAATAAGTGGCTCAAATTCTTCGAGATGCCCGCAC